>NC_058409.1:91771390-91880556 GCF_002201575.2 Neomonachus schauinslandi | reverse complement strand
TTCAGGGGGAAAATACCACATGGGGACAGGCAAAAGGATACAGAACTCAGTGAAGGGATCGAGAATTCAGTAGGGCAACAGATTTTGTGTGTCTGTTTGTGTTCATGTTTTGTCTTTAGATTAAACATTTTTGCACAGGGATTAAGTATATGTACTAGAGACATGTATCTCTGCTCTAGTTGAATCCTCAAAGCAACACCTTGAAGTAGGCGTTGTTACTTTCTTTCTATTTTGTAGATGAGGAAACTGAGGGCCAGGGACAGGAAGTTCTCCAAGATCACACCTCAAGGAAAGATACAAACCGGGACTTGAGACCACATCTGCAAATGCTTGAACCCACACTGGGCTGCCCTCTCATTACATGGAGGGGCGAGTTTGGCTGCTATTTTGGTGTGGATAGGACAGGAAAACCAAGGTTTAAATGCTGGTGTGGGGGCGCCTGCATGGCTCAGTTGTTAAGTGCCTGCCTTCGGCTCAGGTCATGATCCCAGGGTCCTGGGATCAAGTCCCGCATCGGGCTCCCTTTTCAGTGGGAAGCCTGCTTCTCCCTCTCCCGCTCCCCCTACTTGTGTTCCCTTTCTCACTGTGTCTCTCTCTGTCAAATAAATAAATAAAATCTTTTTAAAAAAATTAAATGCTGGTGTGAAGGGCTCAGAGGTGATAGGGAGATTCTGACAGGAAGGACGGTTAGACTCTGGAATGGGTAACACCAACAAAAGCAGAACCCCGCTCCAGGATGACTTCTCCACCAACATCAAGCCTGAACTTTTCTGGATGATTCTCTGTGGTCCTACCTCGAGGTGACAGGAGGGGGACTGAGAAAGATGACCAGCTACTGCCTTCACTTTCCCCAAGCTCCCCATAGGTTTTCCAACTTCAGGATTATTCTGTTTGCCAACAGTGAATCTACTAATGCGCCCTTGTTTCCCACAACTCACCCACCTCCCCTCGGCCATATGAGGTAAGTCCTGATGGATTTCTGTGCCATTCAGTGCTGAATCATGGTGATAGGATGATCTGGTATGTGCTTACACAGAAGCCCCCAACCAGAAGACCTGGTTGACCTGAGTCACAGTTGGCCGATACTCAGCATGTGCCCTGCCATTCTGCCCTCCTTCACCCGTGCAGACATCATTCATCTGTCACAGCGTCCCTTCCCGCTGAGCCCTCAGAAGGCCACCATAGCAGCTTCCTAGCACTGCCTTAACAAGTCACCACAAACCGCAAGGCTTAAAATGGCAGAAATTTATTCCCTCACAGTCCCAGAATTCAGAAGTCCAAAACCAAGGTGTCAACAGGGCCACATTCCCTCCAAAGGCTTCAGGGGAGAATCACTCCTCGTCCCTTCCAGGTTCTAGCATATCCGGGCATTCTTTGCCTGTGGCTGCTTCCACGCAGTCTCTGTCCCGATTCACATGGCCTTCTCCTCTTCTCTGTGGGTCTCCTCCTCTGCTTCCTATAAGGATGCTTGTCAGTGATCTTAGGACCCACCCCAGTAATCCAGGATATGTTCATCTCCACACCCTTAACTTAATGACCTCTGAAAATTCAATTTTCCAAATTTCCAACACTTATTTTCCAGTAAGATGCCATTCATGGCTTCCAAGGGTTAGGATGTAGGCCCGGCATTTTGGGAACCCCGCATTTAGCCCAGCACAGCCACAGAATCTTCCTCAGTGTAGCATTTGAATTAACTTACCCATACAAGGAGATGCTGGTCCATGAAATGAAATCCTTTTACAATCTCTGGTCTACATCAAACCTCGTGATTCGATGGAACTACAAACGTCTGTGGAGTGCCAGTTACAGAAGAGCCTCAGGGCCCTCAACTGTGCGAGCGGCCGCAGGGAGAAGCACAAGAGAAAGCCCATTCGAGAGGGGCCGAAACAGCAGTAGTACATGGTGGTCATTTAGTACATGTTCATCAGCACTTCCAGGCCCTTTGCTAGGGCCCCTAAGACACAGTCTCTGCCCTGAAGGAAAAACTAGCAAGACCACCAATTAAGTGCTAAACCTCAGGAAACCCTAAAGGCAAGTGGCCCCTCCTGGTTTGCTGTGCAGAGGGAATATTCCTCCCACTTGCAATCACAGGTTTGATCTCTGTCTTCCCAGTCCTTTCATTTATTCAACAAATAGGTTTCAGCGGCTACTCTGGGCCCGTTCTGTCGGACTCGGGGATAAAATGGCTGATGAGTCTTCACTTGACTGGAATGTGATTGTCTAACTCCATGTTACAGATAGGAACAGCAAGGGAGAACACCTAAGGCTGCATTTGACGGGGGTGGATTTCTGTGGATTAGGGGGCCTGTCAGCCGCAGACAGCCAGCTCACTGAAGTTGTCCCGCTGCACTTCCTGGCTCCTTCAGCCACCCTCCCAGTCCCTGCCCATGGGTTCAGCCTCCCTGGAGGAGATCTGTGCCAAGCCAGAGGGGAGGGGAAGGCAGGGGGAGAGAGGGAGGCCTCATTGTAGCCTGGCACAAGGTGAATTCTTTATGGCAAGAACCAGACGAGCAGGTGGCCTGGATGCTGAAAAGCCTGGGGAAGAAAAATAACCCACTTCCCAGCATGAGTGCCAAGGAATTGCTCTATTGGGAAATCTCTCCCTTGCAACGCACTGGGCTCCAGGCTGCCCTGGCCAGACAGACTGTTTTCCTAGGTTGAATTCTCCCTGCCAGGCCTCACTCTGCTCTCCACCTTGAGACTCTTACACGTTAGTCAGGCTCAGCTCAGCTGTCCCCTCCAGCAGAAGCCAGATGCCCTCCTTCCAAGTGGCTTAGGTGTCCCTCCCCATGTTCCCTTAATACCCAGTGCTTACATCTCCTATCACTACCCTCAAGATGCATTGTTTTATTATTATTGTGTGTGTGTGTGTGTGTGTGTGTGTGTGTGTGTGTGTGAAGGGCACCCCTGCCCAGATGGTGACCTTGTTAAGATTAGGGATTATAGCTAGTCTCTGTTTGTGAATCCAGCACCCAAATCTGGCTTACCCAGGTATCCAATGAAAGTTTAATGAATAGGCATGTGAAGAAAAAAAAAGAACGAATGAAAGAATCAACTGATCAATTGTTCAAACCTTATTTATATCCAGGCTCTGTGTGAATGTCAAAACCACGCTTCAGCTCCAGGCCTGCTTCATACCATACCCCACGGCCTGTAAGTACCTCTATCCTGCAGGAGGGTTCTGGAGGGTCCAGTAGGTCCAGATGGGGAGGAGGGTGGAGGATGGGGAGGAGGGTGGAGGATGGTGAGAAATACACATGACAAGGCATGGGTTCCGGATGGAAATTCATTAATTCTTTCATATTTATTCAGCATCTCCTGTGTACCAGGCATTGTGCTAATGCAGTGTATCCCGATACAAGGCACAGCCTCTGCCTTCAACGAGTCTACAATTCAGACCAGACAGATACATTGATGGGTTCTGGGGGACAGTGCAGGGCACGTTCTGATGCAGGAGGAGAAGACAAGCCCAGACCAAGGTCAGCTTTGGACAGAAACCGTCCCACAGCTCAGGGGCATGGCCTACCCTAGATGTCACCAGAGGCCTCTGGGGGCACATCATAATGTCTTGGGGATGTCTCCCTGCCCCAAGACTGCAGCATCAACTCCTGCCTGAGCTTCCAGCCCTGCTGGCCTGTCCTACAGAGTTCAGACTTGTCAGCCACCCACGATCATGTGAGCCAAGTCCTTGAAAGAAATCTTTCTTTCTCTGTCTCTTATATACATATAAATCTTAAGGTATATACATCTACGTATATGCATGGACATATATACATGTATCTCCAGTTGGTTCTATTTCTCTGAAGAACCCTGACTGATACTGATTTTGATATCTACCTCCACAATGAGTCAGAGATCTTTCTAGGACACTAGTTGAATCATGTCCCACTCATTCCTCCTGCTTAAACCTACCTTTAATTTCCCATATTCCTGGGACAAAATCTAAACCCTCCAACGTGACTTCTAAGAGTGGGACTTTGGTTGATTCTCAGCTTCAGTTTCCCCAGTTCCCTGGGACTTCCCTTTCCTCTCCCCAACCTGGCCCTTATTCTTCAGCTGGCCTGAGCCATGAGGAGGTACTGTGAGGATAAGAGCCCAAAAAAAGACTCTCAGAAGCTGACATCTCTTCCAGCCCTGCAGTTCCTCTACCCACCACCCTGCATTTCTTCTAGAACTTTCTAGGACACAGCTGCAAGGAAGGTCTGGTCCTGGGCCCTCTGTATTTAGTCTTAGGTCCCCGGGCCCTAGTGTCCAGAGCTCAGGAGAAGGCAGAGGGAACCCTGTTTTCAGCGATTCCTCCCTGTGAGCAGAGTTGGAGCCAGATTTGGTAGAGCTCTTGGCTTGGCTTCCCTGGCTGCTGTAGGTGGAAGGCCCCAAGCAATTGTGGTTCTTTCTGGGTATGTCGGCCAACCCGGAACCCCAGCCCCAGTCCTGGCACCGGATGGGCACCCACTGGTAGTGATTGTGAAAAAGTAAAACACCGTGACGTCACCCAGAGCCCAGGCTGGGACCGGTGTGAGCCCTGCACTGTCTCGCTGTGGTGTCTGGGAGTGTGGAGGCTGCTGACCGCCAGAAGGAAATCCTATTCCCACTGAAGCCCAGCTTCCCACCACAGCCTTGGGCCTGCAGAGCTTCCCAGAGGCTGTGGATGGGGCCACCAAGTTCACCCCCAAGCCAGTGTCTGGATAGCATCCTGCTGGAGCACACAGGGTTGGCTATGAGTCCCTGCAGTGTGAGACACACTTTCCAAGAAAAGCCTTTCCCTTTGCAGTCTCCTGCCTGGAAGGATGCTTGCCCATGGGCATGCATGGAAGAGTGCGGTGTGGTGTAGCGGTGAGGGGCCAGGCCCGGGGAAGAAGATTGACTTCAAATTCTAGCACTCTCTTTTACTTAACTAGGGGACCTTGTGTATGCCCTTTCACCTTCGTGAGCCTGGGTGTACTGATCTGTAAAACAAGGATGATGACGATACCCACAGCTGATCCCCCTGTGAGCTTCCTCTCTGCTCCCCTTTCAAACCAGGTGTTGCCACTGAGGTAACATGACATTGAATCAGTCCAGAGTGGGCTTGAATAAAGCCTGAGTTGGGTTTTGAAAGGACAGTCCCTCTGCTTCTTATTGCAGACATTCAAAGGTGAGAGTCATGAGTCACAAAAACATTAATATTTCTTAAAAGATATTGAACTTTCACCATATTCCAGGCAATGTGCTTGGCACTTTAAAATCTTGGTTAATTCTCCTAACGACCCTAGGAATACAATTACTAACCCATTTACAAATGAAGAAAATGGGTATCAGAGACAGGAAGTGATTTTTCCCAATGGTGGCAGAGGCTGCTATTTGTCTCTCAATACATGATGCAATGCATCCTTAAAAGGAGGATGGGGTGGTGGTGGGGTCCTTCCCTGTCTCTTTCCTTGCTTCTTCTTCTCAACCAGAATGTTGGTATGATGGCAAGAGCTTAAGTATCTATCTTGGCCTCTGAGGTGGCCTTGGGGGGATTCATGCATAGCAGAGCCTAGGTCCTCTGCACCAGGGCTACCATATCAACCATGGTCTGTTGATCTTTGGACTTTTACTTCTATCTTATTTAGCTGCTATTGTTTCTTACTAATTTGCCCATGAACTTAATCTCAATCAATATTACAAAGTCAGGTGATAAGTAAGGAGCAAGATTGGGATTTCAATATAGCCTCTTCCATTCCAAGTGGGATCCTTAAGCATCTCCCTAAGTAACCTGTACATGTTGATTTGACTGTGTGTCCAGCAGCCTGAGAGTTTTAGCACCATCCATTATTTGATATTTACTACATGTCTGGAATGTAGAAGTCCATGGGGGATCTACCTTCCCCTTCCACTGTTGGATACCTGAAGGGAGCTGCTGAGCCCTGGACCCACCTGCTGGCCCAAGGAAGCCTCTGGGTGTTAGTCCAGACACCTGAATCACTCTCCTCAAGCCAGTGATTGTGGAGAGGCCTTGACTGGGAATGGGAGAGTAGATAGGGAGGGATGACCAGCCCCTCTAATCTTAATTTTATTCTAAGGCAATTTGTTCAGAGAGCTTCTTTCAAAATTAGAAGCGTTTGATTGGGTCCTGGCTTCTGGAGCTATCTAGATCTCCCCATCCTTATCGTATCAGGTTGTGTTTTCAAATTAAACATCTCATTCTAGTGTGTGAGCAGCCCTGTCCCTGCTGGAGATGCAGTGAATGTTTCTCAAGTCTTGGTTGGCATAGATGGTGGGGAAGGGCACTCATGCGCTTCCCTCCAAGAGTCATGTGTCACCATAGTAATTGGAGAGAAGACTTGAGCTTATCCCTGAATGATCCCAGGAGTATATACCCTTTTTTTGGATTAGTTTACAGATTAATACCAGCTTCAGAAAACTCCCCAGCCTTCAGTACTAGGCACAAAACAGAGATTCTGTTCTGTTGCTCGTGGCAGCGGGAGGACAAGACCAGACAGGGACATCTTCCTTTCCTATGAAGGGCTCAATGAGCATTAGCTTATTGAACCTTCTGCACAACCCTGGGAACTAGGTAGCTGTTTGGGGGAATGGGGAAAACAGAGTCTCATAGGCATTAACTATCTTGCCCATGATGATACAACAAACAGGCAGCCAAGCCAGGATTTGACCCCAAGTCTGTCTAAACCCCATGGCCTGTAAGTACTTCTTTGTGCTACTGGGGTGGAGTGGGATGAGTGATGGGTGTGCATCTGGAGTGCAGAGTGAGTCCAGAGAGGGGATGCTGGTGCAAGGAATGGAGACGGGGCCGGGGTGTGGTAAGAGGTACATGTGAGATGGGGATCCATTCATTCAGCCAGTTCTTCCTGACCGCCTACTCTGTCCAGGCACTATGGATCCCCAAATCAAACATAGCACCTTTCCTGAAATAGGACTTCTAAGACAGACAGTGGTGCTCCAGGCACTCTATACATGGCCCTGTGAGTGCTCACAGGAGACCCACCCACTGCAGTTTTCAGAGAACCCCAGTGCCTCTGGGGACTTACCACATGTCACATCTCTGCTGTCTCCAGTTCTCCTCACCAACTGCCCAGAGGATCTTTCTGAGGCATCGTTTTCTGGATATAATGCAAACTCCTTTGGTACCCACTAAGGACTGGTTTCGGGACACCATTTCTGCCTCATCGCCCACACTTCCCTCCCCACTCCTCATTTTCTGCCAGGCTTCTGCCAGGTAGTGCTTTAGGGAACAGACACTCTTGCTTCATACTGCAGAGCCTTGGGACACACGGCATCCTACCTGGAATGCCCTTTCCCTGACTTGCCCACTGCCTGGCAGTCAGCCTTGTGAAGCCTTCTCTGACTCTCAATCACAACATCAATACCCCTAGATGGGATGCATCTGTACAAAGAAGCAATGCCCAACTCACTGCCATGTTTGGCTGTTTGGTGAGGCCAGGCATGCCTTGGTCAAAGCCCATCTCTCCCTGTTACTCATGTCTTAACCAATTGCACTGGCCTTCTCAGACGCCAGCTCTTTGCCATCTCAGGGATTTCACACCTTCTGTTCTCTCTGCCTGTAATGTTTTTCCCTGGGGACCACAAACTAATTTTCCTGGCTTCAGCTGCCCATAGGAGATTCCCCTCCCCCCATTCAAAATGGAGACTCTTGTTCTTTCTTCTTCATCTTCTCATACCACCTGGTTTTCTCATAATACAAGCACAATTGCAATTGTTTCGTGGACTTCTTTGGCTATTGTTTTCCTGTCTACTGGACTTTATACTCCATGGAGGGAGGACCTTGCCAATGATGTTCATCACTGTATTCCTGGCCTTCAAAATGTAACCAATATTCATTGAAGAGATGGTGGTTATGGGGTGTGCACATATGAAGGGGTTCACATGTTACCATCTGTAAATTACACTTTAATAAAAAATATATAAAAATGCATTGAATACTTGGAAGAACAGATAAATACATGATTTGCCTGTATGCCTTATTATTCGTATTACATCATGGGTATTTAACACAGAGCCTGGCCCAATATTTCCTCTGTCCTAAGATGCTCAAACTCCCACTATGTAAAGTGGAAGAATTAAGGCACATTACATTAATGTGCCTTTCCTTTATTTTCTCTCCAAAAGTCATCATTAAACCAATGGTGCATCTTAAAGTAGATATGTGTCAGAACATTGAATATTGAAAACACAGTTTACAAAATTCACTCCCTACGTGTTGAGCTGACTTGACTTCAGATGCAGTGGGATAAATTCTTAAGGAGCTTGGAAAGAAGGTTCATAGATGCTCGCCTTAAAAGAAACAGGCCTCTGGAAGGGCTGCAGAGAGTGTTCTACTTAAGGCCTTCAGGCAGGATCACCTGTAGTTGAATATCTGTCCTACTGTGTGCCAGCTCTGTGACCTTGAGCTAAGCACTTAACCTCTCTGAACCTTAGTTTCCTCGTGAAACAGGGAACACAATCCCTATGCCACAGGGCCCTGGTAAGGATGAAATGAGACAATGCCTGGGAAGCATTTAGCTCGGTGCCTGGTACACAGCAAGCCCTTGATAGTGGCCATTATTAGTAGTACTGTGCTCCAGCCCAGTCCGTCCTAGGTCCTCAGCACCCACAATCAGCCACATGATAGTGTGCGAGGGGGAGGGACCAGGGTGCAGGGGAGGAAGAGGAGGAATTTTTCCTGGCCTAGCTATGCTGTTCACTTCACCCAGCATACCTCCACTCCTCCGGGAACCCAGCTCCAGGCCGCAGGGGTGCTGGGGACAAAGCGTAGAGTCCACGGCCATTTCAGTTGTATCACTGTCTCTGGTCCCTCCAAGTCCCTGGACTCCAGAAGCCAGGAAAGGATTTCAGCCTCAAAACTGGAGCCAGCCCACCTTGTAGCCTGAACTCTTGTGAGTGCCCTCCCTGTATCCTCCCTGGGCATCTTCAGCTACGTGGAATCATGAACCCGCTGGTGTGGTTCTCATCTCTCAGCCTCTGCATGTGCGTCCCCACCCCTCGACGCTCCCAGTCCCCTGAAATGAGACTTCATTATTTCCCTCACTTTCCAGGTGAGCCAGCTGAGTCCCAGAAAGGTTTCGCCACCTACCTCAGGGCCCAAGGTCCTTAGATGATGCCCTACCTCTTCTACCAAAATAGTAATCAAGCAACCTAGAGAGCCCCAGTGTGCCCGGTGTGCCGGGCCACACATTCACTTCCTCACTAAACATCACAACTCTATGAAGTTGGTTTCATTTGCTCCAGCAGACAGATGAGAGAGCCCGTGAGTTCAGTAACTTGCCTGAGAGCACATGGTATCAGGTAGCAGACATGACCCTGCAACCCTAGCCCCTCAGGACCCAAGCCTGGGCTCCACGCTACCTCCCTATACTTATTCCTGGGGAAAAACCATTGACAGGCATCCTGAACTGGGGGCATGCTCTTTCGGAGTAAAATATGAGAGAATTAGGATCTCAGGAGGAGCCCCTAAGGTGGGCTTCCCTGGCCAGCCCGGCCAAGTAGCCCGTCCTCCCTATCAACCCTTCTGTTGTCCTTTACGAGGGTAGTAAGATTCCCAGAGTCATGGAGACATGGAGCCACCAGAATTCTCGCTGTCTCCTGTGTTGTTCGTTCACCATCCCAGCCACCCAGGGAGGGCACCCTCAAAGCCAAGGGCTCCTGGACCCAGGGATCAGCCCCAGGGGCCCCAGACCGCCTGGTCACCTGGCAGAGGAAGCTCAGTTCCTGAGATGTACCAGCCCTGGAAAGAGCTTTCTGAGTTCACATCCCAACAGCACTGCTGGTCAGCTGTGAGCCCTTGGGCAAGTGACTTAACCTCTCTGTGCCTCAACTTCCAGCTCTGTAAAATAGAAATAATAAGAGTATCGTTGTTGTGAAAGTACATGAGAAAGTAAACGATCAGAAAATGTTAGGGTGGAGGTAGAGGTGTATTGTGTTTTATTTCTCCCGATAGGAAGCCACACATGTATAAGGATTCCCTCTTTCTTAAGGAAGCAGGGGCTGCAGCCAGGCAGCTGGGAGAAGGGAAGGAGAAACAGGCCCAGGGCTGAGAGGGGACAGCCCGTTTCAGCAAGAGCCCCTGCCCAGAGGGGGCGGGGCAGCTCCAGACCTGGAGGCCGCCCGGCCAGACCTCTGTGCCAGTCCAGGGAGTGGGCCCCTCTGGGCCAGGTGCCTATTTTTATTATCAAGGCCACATTCCTGGGATTCCTTGGTGACCAGGCGCTTATTACAGGAGAATCAAAGCACCAAAGGAAAATACTCATTTGAGGCCAAGACCTGGATTTTTCATTTTCATAATTGGCCGTTGGGTCCACCGTCCTGGGGGTGTAAGCGGAAGAGCGCGGCTGGACAAGGTCTCTCTATGGCAGCCCAGTCGCCCATGGGGGAGGGCGGGGCGGGTGCCCGCCCAGATCAGCAGGACTGCCCACAAGGCCCTCCAGAGGTCATGGTGTCCTCCCCCCGCCACTTAACCTGACTCATCAGCACCTAAGCAAGAGGACAGGTGTATGCTGGGGTGCTGAAAATCATTGCAGAGGGGCTGGGAGACTTGTAAAATCCCCTCTACATCCTCGCATGCTAGCCATCTGTCTAGCCCAGAGGTTCTCAGCTGGGGGTTCTCAACTTGTGCTCCCCGGGGGACATTTGGAAATATCTAGAGACATTTTTGGTTGTCACAACTGAGGGTGGAGAAGAAGGAATGGATGCTAGTAGCCAAAGATGCTTTTAAACATCCTACAAGGCACAGGATAGCCCCAAACAACAAAGAACGATCCAGCCCAAGATGACAATAGTGTCAAGGTTGAGAAACCTGGCTCTGGCCCAAATCCCTTACACTGCTGCTCTTGCCCACTTTTTCCCAATTAGAGTTGGTGGAGATGTAATAAGGGGACGAAGGGCAGACACCCGCCCCCCGCAGTGTATCCTTTGGACAGGGGAGAAGGGTGGGGTGGGGAATAAAGGTCACTATTCACAACTCTACCTGTTGAGTGCAAGGTGGAAGCAATAGGATTTTGGAGCCCAGCAGACCTGGGTCCACGTGTGGGCTCCAGTCCATGGCCGTGCAGCCCTGGGCAAGCCCCTTCATGGATCTGAACATGATCTGTGAAACGAGATCATCATTCACACCTCAGAGGGTGGGGGTGAGAATGAGAAGTTAGGACGTCTCCAGGATATCTAGTGTATACTTGCTGTATGGAAGGTTCTCTGCACCCAGCACATGCTGGCCTCCACCCTGCTCCCCACTCTCCTCTACACAACCTTCCCCTCTGTACCCTCCTGCCCCACGACCTCTTGAGACCCTGCTCTGCCCCAGCCAGGGTGGTGGCTCAGTGCACCCTCCGTTCAGCCAGGCCCTCTGTGGTGCCCTCCGGCTCCTGCCTCTCCTTTCCAGACCCTCTCAGCACCGGCTGCTCTCCCAACAGGGGACCCCTGCCACCCCCGCCCTCTGTCCACGCTTCCAACCCAGCATGGATGGCTGCCTTAGCCGCTCTCTGGCTTCTGCAGGTGGCTCCCGGTTTTAGGGGATCTGGGGGTGTATTGGAGAGGATATGGTATGTGTGAGGAGCACACATCTATAGATCGGGCATGATTGCATGTAGGTGTGTGAGTGTGTGTTCCTGTATCTTGCATGCATGTGGCCCTGAGACTCGGCCTCCTTTTTGTTGCATTTTCCCCCAGCCACTGCAGGACACTTTATAATATGCTGGACTCATTCCCTGTAGAGGGTCCTTTGCGGAGAGCTGGAGAAATGGGTGTCTCCTGATTTCAGAGCAGGCTCCTTATTCCCTCTCCCCTGAGAGGGATGCCCAGAAACTCAGCTACCATAGACCATTTCCCACCCCCTTCCTTCCCCTTCTTCTGAGTACTGACTCTGGGCCAAGCCCCGTCCTAGACACCTGGACGGAAAGGTGTATCCCACAAGGCTCCTGCTAAAAGTAAGCTCATGTCTGAGTGAGGCGCTCTCAGCCAGGATGCACCAGGATAGCAGTACACACTTCAAAAGGTTGAAATACTTCTTAACAGTTGGTAAACGCACTCTGCCCTGGGCTCCTAAGGCCCTCTGATTCCCATGATCCAGAGAGTGAAGGGTTAACCCCAGATCCCACAAAAGGTCCTCTGGGGACCTTGTTCCTTGGTTGTGTCTGGCCTCCTTCCATCAACTCTCATGGGTTGGTGCTTCTGCCATACCAATTGTTAAATACTTTTAAACACTCGTGGGAGACAGAAGCATCATCATGCTGCAGTTCACTAAGAACACCAATGGAATGGTTGGGGGGCTCTGAAAGCACTGAGGATGGGGCTGACTCTGCCTACAGGATTTTACAGACATCTTCAGGGGAAAAAGAAAAGGATTCTTCTCCAGGGTTTTGAAGGATGAATAGGAGTCCGCAAGAAGATGAGGAAAGGGAAAGTTTTATGAGGCACAAGGCACATGAAGTGCGAAGGCAGGGATGTGTGCGACAGAATCTTTGGCTGAAGGCAACAGTTCCTGAGAGTGGAGAATGTGGAGGTAATGGGAAAGGATTTTGAATGCCAAGCTGAAAAGCTGCAGTTCCCTGGATAGTCCCCAGCACCCTGTGCTGTCACCCAAGCCCAGGACCGGCTGCATGGTTTGTGTGCACAGTGCAAGCTGATCACGGAGGGAAATTGTTCAAAATTATTAGGAATGTCGAGACAGTGACAGCAGAGCATTAAACTAAGGTCAGGGTCCCTGTAAGCCCCCATGGGACTGCACAGGTTGCAAGCCCGTGAAGCTAGCGCTGCCCGAGGCCCCCGGTCAGAACGGGTGTGGCGGTCTGAGATTCAGGAGATGAGTGCCTGAGCCCACCAGGCCGGGTGAGGAAGCAGGAAATGCCTCTGCAGAAACTGTCCTGGCCTCCCCGGACATTAGTCCCTTGCCTCGGCAGCATATCGGGTTACCAGCCCAGATGCACTGTTTTCAGAGCATTAATCCATCAGTGGCGTTTGTGCAGCACTGTTCTCTTTGTGCGCTAATTCCTCAACCGCTGACCCTGCCGCTGTATAAACACACCGGGCAGGTGCCCGGAGGGCCCGAAAGTCGGCTTCCGGTGAGCGCTCGCAGAGGCTGGCCGGAGAGTTCAGGGACCTCAGGGCCACCGCTTGAGGAGCCAAGGAGCCCAGGGGCCCAGGGACTTTGGGAAAGTCACTGGGTGGCAGTGCTAACTGCACCTTCCCAGAGATGAGATAAACCACCAGATGGGGAAGAAATGGGCAGGGGTCTAACTGTCCTTTTGATGCAAATAGAGGCTGAAATCAGAAGCTCCTCCTCCTGAGGTTAATAGATTCATTTGGTTAGAAGTTTAGAAGCATTTCACCACAACCTCTGTCCCCAGCAACCTGCCCCCAGTATTTGCATATGTTTTGAATGCAAATTGTCAGGACCATGCAAACTAGACAGCTAAATGCATCTTATCAGATGGCTGTCGGGGAATCTTGGGAGAACAGGCTAGAAACACAAGTGCGGCTGAGGCCTTTGTGTGGGTCTGGACCTGGGTGATAGCATCTGCCCTCACCCTGGCTGATAAGCCACCCTCTCCATTTCACCGAGCCACCTGCTTGTGGTGGGACCTGGGAGAAAGATAAGGGACTCACTCTGTGCCCCTCCTGGTGCCACTGGGGTCACGTCTAAGGAGGCTGCCCCTAAGGAGGGTTTCCATCCATTGATCCATTACTCTATTAATGGTAAATTACTCCCTTCAATTATTTCATCCTTCACTCCATGAATCTTTCAACTGAATTTACAGATAATTCCTCTCTTTAGGGAAAAAATCTGAGAGAAAATACATTAATTTTTTATTGATTCCATCACATGCATTGCTTCAGTTCTTTTGCAAGAAAAAAAAATATAGATGTACAAAGCAGAAATAAGAAAGAGGAAGGAAGGAAAGGAAGGAAGAAAGAAAGGAAGGAAGGAAGGAAGGAAGGAAGGAAGGAAGGAAGGAAGGAAGGAAGGAAGGAAGAAAGGAAGAAAAAGAAGGAAGAAGGAAGGAAGAAGGAAGAAGGAGGAAGAAAGAAAGACAGAAAGGCAGAAAGAAAAAGAAAAAAGGATACATGATCCAAAGCTCCCATCATTCTGCAACCCATTCTGCATTCATGCACACAGAACTCCGTGTTCCCAGCCTTTAGGGGTGCAGGACTGTTTCTTGCATTCCCTAGCTCTTGCCCACGAATTGCCAGTGTCCCTCTCAGGTTCTTAGGACTACCAGAAGCTCCCCTGCTCCCAGCTTTTCTGCACACACCCTGGGCAGAGGAAGTTGGCAGAACCTTACCCGCGCATCTCCCTCCTGCCAGGCACTGTGGTAGGCCCAGGGTGTGTGGAGATGAGCAAGTGGCATTGAGAGACAAATCAGCCCCATGTCACAGGCTCCCGGGGTTTGGCGCAGAAAGCGGCTGCCCTCCAACCCTCCAGTTTCCAGGCTGGGATTTGCATTTTGCTTTCCAAAGACCACTTAGCATTGTCTGCTGCCTTTCCAGAGCTTACTTCTTCCAGATACCTGTAGTTCTCAAGTTCATTGTAACAAGCTTAAATTACTTTTGTAAAATGGAGAAACACAGGAAACTGTTTTCGACAAAAGTGATGTATTAGGTACTACCTGGCCAGTGCTGGGGCAAGCATTATTTGAGAGCTAATAGACGTAGAAGAAAAATCTTCAAATCTATTTACCCAGAAAGACAATCTGCTTTCATTTCAAACTGCTTAAAACATTCAGGGGTTAGTAAGGACAAGAGAGCCTATGTGTGTTCTAGAGGACAGATCTCCAGGGGCAAGATTGTTTAGGATTCTTGTGTGAATAGGGGAGGCTTCCCAGGGCTTCAAGAGCACAACTCAGAGAAGCTGCCTCCTGCCCTGGCCTCTGAGGCATGCACATCTCCTGTAATGAAAACGATAATATGGGACAGCACTATTTTACATTCTAGGGGCTTCTGCACATCCTGCCAACAATGATGGCGGCAGGAATGTGGTCATAATGAACCTAAGTGAGATGAGCCATGCCTGACATGCAGCAAGCATTCAGCAAGCCAGAGCTATGATGTTTCTCTCCTTCCTCCTGATGGCCCTTTCCCCAGGTACCACAGCCCCCGTTTCACCCAGGAGAGCCCTATGCTCCGTGAGGTTCCCATCCTGACACAGATCACAGCAGCTTGCAGTGGCCGCGGGGCTGAGATTTGAGCCAGGTCCCCCAAAAGCTATGATGAGTTGGCAGTAGATTTGCTGGAGTTTCTTAGCTAAACTAGAGAAAAGGACATTAAATCAGCTTCTCTTTAATTTCTAACTTGCTTTGATGCATTTGTCTCTACAGGCCGATCATTACTCAGCATTTGCCAGAACGTGTCTTATGTCTGATTGCTATTTCACCACCTCAGCCTTGCTTTGGTTTGAGAGGGAATCCTCAGAACATGATTCTTTCCTATCTAGCTTCAGTGCAGCCCTAAACACGCTCAGGCCTGCTAGCTTGCACTCAAATTTTTCCCCAAGTACTCACTGTTCCCAGCTAGATCAAAGCCTAGTTTGTAGCCTAAAATATTGACATATGTCACCTGGGCGTATCCTGGATTGCTCAATTTGTCTCAACCAAAGTCCCTGAATATTAGTTTGAGAGCAGCTAAAAAGTCAATGTTTGTTTAGGTCAGAAGGCTCTTCACCTATTGGGATCATCTTAACCTTCAAGAGCTTTCTTTTCTCTCTCCAGCATAATTCAAAGATCTCTCCTAGTTTTCACAAGAAGGCACACGCAGACATGATGGGAAGCCCTGACTATTTGACCCACATGGGCCTTTAAATTTATTGAAGGAATTGCCATCATTCAAAAACAGGGATTTCATGTAACAATACACATTTCCTGCTTCGGTTTGAAAAAGATCTGGAAAGATCTGAAAGACTTGGACACATTAGGCTGGTGTTTTGAGCCTCCGGAGTAACAGCTGCTTCCTAGAGACAGACAGGTGTCTTCCCCCCCGGGGCCACTTACCTCCTATGTGTTATCTACCAGGCCCTGCTGCAGTGCTGAGTCTGGCTCGACCACCTACCTTGCCATGTGACTTAGGACAAGCTGCTCATGAGCCTTGGACACTTCACGTGATATCTCATAGTCACCTGAGTTATATTATGCTTCCCAGCCTCCAACTATTTGTATTGTATAACTCCTCCAGCCCTCCTTGGGCCAGAACGCAGTGCCCTGAGACCAGACACATCTCCTCTGGGGTGGGGAGGGGTGGGGAGGGGAGCCATCTGTGTCCACTATGTTGCCTGGATGCATACTTCCAGGCCTATTTCTTCCTCCTGGGCAGGAACCCTCATTTTCTTAGTTGAAAATCTACCAGGACCAAGCTCTTCCAGAGGTAGCCCCAGGCTTGGAAGGGTTATATGGTTCTTCCCTTGCCTCCACGTAGGCTATCAGCCCCCTTTTAGAAAAGACTTTTGGTTTTTCTCCTACAAAAAAAGAAGAAAGGATGGAAAGAAGGAAGGAAGAAAGGAAGCAAGGGAGGAAGGGAGGGAGGGAGGAAGGAAGAAAGACCATTTTGATTAAAAATACATTTTTTTGCAAAGTTAACATAATTTATATCTCAACAACAACAAAAAGGCTTACCTACAATTCCATCACAACAGGAAATAAACCTTTTAATCTTTGTTCATATGCACACTAGAAATTTTACCATAATTAAAAAAAAAAATTTTACCATAAAAATAGTTAACATGTGCCAAAAGCCTGTTAAATGGATTGGGACTTTGATGTTGTATTTAAAGTCATCACCAAGCCCAAGGTCATCTAGATTTCCTCCTATATTGTCCTCTAGGAGTTTTGTAGTTTTGTATTTTACATTTAGTTCTATAACCCAGTTTGAGTTAAATCTTGTGAAAAGTATAAGACCTGTGTCTAGATTCCATTGCCTGGATGTACCATGGTTTAAATCTTTTTAATAATCTTTCAAAGAATGTATAGTCTTTCTAATAACTTACAACATGTCTAATTATTTATGATCTTTCTGATTAATAATCTTTCTAATTATCTATTGGCATCTCATATGCAAGCACTGCTAAATTCTGTGGACAAAGACTTCCTGCCTTCATAGACCTTAGATTCCAGAGGCTCAAGTGAGTTCTAGAAAAGTCTTTTGAACAAAATAAAGACATGATCAATAATTCCATTACTTCATTCTATGCTATAGGGCAGTGGTTTTTAAAGTGTGATCCAAGAACCCCTGGGGGTCCCTACAGGGGATCTGCAGGGTCAAAACTCTTTTAATGATAATACTAAGATAGTATTTGCCTTCTTCACTGTGTTGACATTTCTGACAGTACAGAAGATGGGGGATAAGACTGCTAAGGCTCAGAGGAAATCAAGGTGGTAGCCCCATATTGCACTGTCAATGACTCAGAGGGAAAAAACTAGTTTCACTCGAGAATGCTCTTGATGCTGTAGTACAAATGACCATTTTTACTCCTTTCAAGGCTCTAGCCCATATGCTCTTGATATTCTATGGAATGAAATAGGAAGTGTGCCGAAAGCAAGAGCGCTACATCTGAAGTTTGTCTGCATATAGTGGTTGACTCTACGAAAAGTGTGTCATGTGCCACAATTTGAGTTGCAAGCTGAACTAGCCATTTTCTCCATGGCACACAAGTTCTACCTGCAAGAACACCTGACACCTGCTGTTGTCAGTCCTGAGCACTTGACAGACATTTTCTTGAAAATGAAATGAAGTAAGCCTATCAATTTGAGAAAGCCTGACAGGATTAGATGCATTGGTAAAATTAGAGCTTTTATGCAAAAAAAAGAGAAAAAAAAAAGAATTTTGGAAAATTTGTATGTACCATAGTGAGCATGACAATTTCCGGGTGCTTAAAGACCCCTGATGAGATTGGTGATATTATTGCTAATTTCAGAAAATCTGTTATACAAGGAAACATTTCAAAATAACTCAGCAGAGCATCACTCATATTTTCTAATATAATTTAAAAAAAAAAACAGACTGAATGCAGAAGGAGATATAAGAATTCAGTTGCTTTCTAGGAAGCCAGACATTAAGGAGATTTGTAAAAACATAAAGCAATGTTATCTTTTCCATAATTGTTTGGAAAATATAGCTTTTTTTATATAAAACATTTTGTCCTAATGTATATTGTGGTTTTTTTCATATAACTGATAAGTAAATATTCTTAAATTTTCTTATTGTTATTTCTAATACAGTTAACTATGGATTGATGTAATTCACTTAAACAAAAACTATGTGGGGTCCTCAATAATTTCTAAGACTACAAAGTGGTCCTGAAACCAAAAACTTTGAGAAGGCAAAGGAAGGAGTCCTGGGGTGATTTCTGGCTATCCCTTTCAGGACTGCTGATCCCTGGTTGTTGGGATTAGGCTGTGTTGAGGGAGACTAGAGCCCCATTAGATAGAGTCCTGGCTAGAAATGGATGGCACACTCAGAAGGGGTAATTGAGGAGAATTTAATGAAGAAACTACTTACTCAAGTGTGAACAGGGCCAGGGGGAATACAGAAGGGAGGAGAACGCACTCGGGCTGCAAACCGCATGATGCCATTGCCACCCTGGGACCTACAGGTCACCAGAACCAAGCCTGACGCGTAGCTGTGAGAGACACCCACAGGATAGAAGCTATGCCTTCAGTGGGGAAGCACAGGGAGGAAACCGGGCAAACAAATACCCTGGCCTCTCTCTCCGTGGCCCTTCAGTCCCTATTGGGTGCCCTCGGTTGGCGGGCCCCAACCAGAAGCCAGAGGGAGTAGGGGGCTAGTGGTGCAGTCTGTGGAGGCGAGCCTCCTGGGGCTCAGAGCAGGCTGGATGAACATAGAGAATTCTACAGGCTGAGCTGGGTCTCTGCAAAAGTACATGTTGGAGATCCAACCCTCAATGTGATGGCATGCGGAGATGCCTTTGGGAGGTAATCAGGTTTAGACGAGGTCATGAGAGTGGGGACCCCAGCATGAGATGAATGCCCTGATAAGAAGCGACACCAAGGCTTTTTCTCTACCTTATGAGGACTCAGAGAGAAGGCCGTCATTCGTAAGCCAGACAGAGGGCTCTCATCAGAGCCTGACCCTGCTGGCCCCCTGATCTTGGACTTCCAGCTCCAGAACTGTGAGAAATAACTTCCTGCAATTTCAGCCAGCATGTCAATGGTATTTTGTGTCCTAGCACCTGGGCAGACTAATGAAGAAAGTGAAGTTGGTGGGTTAGGGGCCTAAAGAGAACATCCAGCACAGAGGTGAGGTGTGTAATACGTCCCTGAACTATCAGCTGGAAGCAGGGGAGCCTGGTCCCTTTCCAGCAGGGTCTGGAGGTCCCTTTCCTGTCAAGGGCTCCCCCCCAGCCTCCGAAACTGCCTCCAAGTGAATGACTGGCTGGAGGGCAAAAAAAACGACCACGATAATAGTAATAACAAAAGCTAACATTTGTGAAGCTCTGACTCATTTCAGCTTATTATCTCATTACTTCATTTAATTCTCACAACAATCCATGAAACAAGAACAATTTTTAGCCCTACTTCACTGAGGAGGACACTGAGCTCAAATTGTCCCAAGTCAAGAGTCCAGCTCCAAACCAAGGCTTTTCGGCTCCAGACCCAGTGCTTCTTCTTCTTCTTTTTTTTTTTTTTTTGGTGTTTCGTTTTGTTTTAGGACTTTATTATCTTAAAGCAGTTTTAGATTCACATCAAAATTAAGAGGGAGATACCAAGGTCTCCCACGTATCCCCTGCACCCCAACACCCACAGCCTCTCCCATTATCCACATCCCCCACCAGAGTGGGGCATTTGTTACAATTGATGAACTTGCACTGACAGATCATCCAAAGTCCACGGTTCACACTACAGTTCACTCTTGATGGTGTACATCCTATGGATCTAGATAAATGTATGGTGACATAGATACCTCACCATAGTATCACACAGAATATTTTCACTGCCCTAAAAATCCTCTGTGCTCCTCCTATTCATCTCTCCCTCCCTCTAGTCCTGGAGAACACTCATCTTTTTAGTCTCCATACTTTTGCCTTTTCCAAAATGTTATGTGATTCACATCATACAATATGTAGTCTTTTCAGGTTGGCTTCTTTCACTTAGTAATATGCATTTAAGGTTTCTCCATGTCTTTTCATGGCCTGGTAGCTCATTTGTTTTTAGCACTGAATAATAGTCCATTGCCTGGATGTACCACGGTTTACTGATCCGTGCACTTGAAGATTTTGCTTGCAGATTTTGGCAATTATGAATAGAGCTGCTATAAACATCAACGTGTAGGTTTTTGTGTGGACATACATTTTCAGCTTCTTTGGGTAAATATCACAGACCCAGTGCTCTCATACTCTATACTATCGTGACCCCCTTTTTAATCTTTCTTAGTGAGGGTACCCGGTCTGTTCTTCCAAGGGAAGTAGGGCTTGTCTAATTTGTTCCATGAACCAGAAGACTCCAATGTCAAGAATTGTGTAGGATCTAAGATTTTACCCTGCTTGCATGCTAATAAGTTTGCCTGCCACAGTCATGGATGCTGGTATAAGACTTGAGACTCCTGGGTCAGAGACAAAGGACTATTGCTCACAGCATGACAGGGAGCATAGAGCTTCATCCATGCACCAGTTTCCCTTGTCCCACTCCCCACAAGCTGAAGAGGGCCAGATGATGCTGGCTCCTGCCGCAGGGTGTGCTACAGGAAAGGAACCCAGGTCTTAGGGAATCCTACTATTCTATAATGGTCCACTTGACCTTTGCCCTGAGGGAGACATGATCTCTATTTTTCCGGATTGCACACAAATCTGCACTTTGTTGTAGACAAAGACACTGCTACTACCTTCTAAGGCCACTCAAAGACAGCCAGCTTGCAAGATGTATAGAAGTATAAGAGACTCAGGGCGCCTGGGTGGCTCAGTTGATAAAGTGTCTGCCTTCGGCTCAGGTCATGACCCCAGGGTCCTGGGATCAAGCCCCACGTCGGGCTCCCTGCTCAACGGGGAGCCTGCTTCTCCCTCTCCCTCTGCTTGCTGCTCCCCCTGCTTGTGCTCTCTCTCTCTCTCTCTCTGTCATTATCTTTAAAAAACAAGAAAGAAAGAAATATAAGAGACTCATGGAGAATTATCCCCCAACACTCAGAATCCCCCAGACCTGCCCACATGACCTTCCTGATACAACATCAAGTTCAAGGCCCAGGACAAGCAAGTTCCTGGGAGCCCCTCAGAGCAGGGAGGATGGCAGCCTCTTATCCCAGCAGACACCTGGTAGGTACCGCACAAGTAACCTTCACTAAACGCCAGAAGCCAGAAGCCACAGGGCCCAAAGTCTGACACGTCAGGGCCTAGCAATGATGGGGGTGGGTGTTGTACTAGTACCCATGGGTTTCAATTTACGGAAGTGACAGCACAGAGAGGTCAATGCCATAGAAGAACAATTTTCATTATTTATATTTCCCAAGAGGAGGGGCCACGCCATGCAGGGCCACATGGGAAGTATCAGGTTTTGGTCGAGGGGAAGGACCAGGCCCTGGCCTTTATGGAGGCTTCCATGAGAAAGGCAAGGCAGGGCAGGGTAAACAGTTTAGGATTCGCCAGTTTGAATAATCTGGATGGTCCCTGGTTGCGGTGCCTGTCTCTAGGATGATTTAGGGCAGGAGAAATATTAGCCTGGTGTGTGAGTTAGAGAAGGCTGGTGGGGCTCAGCCTTGGATCAGCCTGCCTGCACGTGGAAAGCCAGGTGCAGGCAGGCTGACTTGGGAGAGAGCCAAACACTTTGGCCAGTAGTATGGCCCTATGACAAATGATGCCAGGTTGACATACAGAATCTAAGAAAGCACAGAACGGTGGGGTGTGGGATGGTGGGGAAAGGATTATAAAACAAAAGTGAAAGGCAAGATGACATGCAGAAATCAGAGTGACTTCACCTGGATGTTCCTTCACTTGCTCATCTGCTAAGTGGGAATAGACGTAACGCCTCCCTCAAAGGTATGGTGAGGGTTCCCAAAGGTCAAGGGTGTAAAATGCTCAGCACAGCTCCTGGTACGACCAAGAGCTCACCAAATGCAAACTCTAAAACAGGCGTGAGCAGGTTGGATGGACGTTAGGTTAAGTACATTTAATAAGAAAACACGCACACTTCCTAAAGGAAATTGCGACCCTTTCCTTTATAGAGCAAGGCTCCCACACTTACTGTGGCTGCTACTGTTTATTCTAACTCAATAATTCCTCTGGTGGATTTCCAACAAGACCTGATGTGCAAAAACACATCTGACACCAAATATTTCACAGCGCGGCCAAATACATAAATGAGGCCAGTTCGCATTGCTGTGCTTACGTCACACTAGGCGGTGGATAAAACCCTGTGCCTCAAAGGGCAGTGTGTGTCCGAGTTCCCTCCACGGTGAAAATACGGATTCTGACTCAGTAGGCGTGGTGTGCGGCCTGAGATTCTGCACTTCTACAAGCTTCCAGGTAATGGTCCAGTGCCCGAACTTTGAGCAGCAAGGGATTAAAACAGGCACTCTGTCTTTTTTGGAGGTGAGGCTTCCTTAGAACCTGAACAGGCCGAAGGAGGAGGGAAAGGCATTGACACTCACCCTGTGGCCGTCATCGGTCCCTGCAGTTAGGGGGCGTCTTCCTCCTTAGCCCTCATTCAGAGCCAGTTGGCTCTGCCTTACCTGCAGTCTGTACCATCTCACAGCATGAGGGGCTGGCTCTAGACCCTCACCCTGCTCCTGGGATCTGCAGATTTTAGAAGGCACAGGCAGGCCGGTGTTCTTGTCCTCTTCCAGCCAGCACTCTGGCCCTGCTGGGATTCAGAGCGCAAGCCCCGAGACCTGAGCACAGCATTGCCGCTCCTGCTTTGGAAGACCTGAGACGGAGGCTCAGGCCCTGCCTTGCTGTTTGATGATGAGCAAGCCCTTTTCCTTCTCCATCCTCAGTCACCCGTCTGTAAAATACAGGGTTTTGAATGAGCTCAGTGGTTTCCAATCCTGGAGGGTCATGAGAAGCACCTGAAAACTTTGGTAAAATCCTGATTCCCCACCCCAGCCCATCCCCAGGGATCCAGATCTTTGAAGAGAGGTGGGGAGGGATGGGGGAGCGCTCAGGACAAGGTTGGCTGGGATGTAGAAGGCAAGGGATATCTGAGTGGCAAAGGAAGTTGAGGTTATGGGGAGGAAGAAGCCTGAAGATTATGACCCCACCCCACACCTAGAGGCCTCCCCTTGCCCCACCCAGTACTCCCCACCCCTGCTTAATAACACAGAAGGGCCTGGAAAGGAGTTCCCTGCCAACCATTCCTTCCTCTCTGAGGTCCAGGGGAGGCTGGCCACCATCTGCTGTTGGCAGTAAACAGGTAAACACTGGGAGCTACTGCTCAGGCTTCCACTAATCCTGTCTCCACGCGTCCCCCACCCCCACCTCCACCTTCCTCTCGCACTCAGCCCCTCTTCTCTGACCCTGGAGGCTGCATCCAGCCCTCCATCCGCAGCAAGAGAAGCCCCAGAGGCATTAGGATTCCTCTGATGTATCCGAACTGGCACAGCCCCAGCTGCAGACATCCCACCTCTTGCCCCCGTGACTCCTTCCCTGCTTCTGGATCATTCAGGATTCTGGTCACCGTGACACATACCCCATGCAACCTAGCTTTAGGGGAAAATAAATAAATAAAAGAAAACCACTGGCTCGTATAACCAGGAAATGCCTTCAGGTCCGGCTGGATTCAGGTGCTCAGACGATCTTGCCAAGGCTCACTTTTTCCACCGCTGTGTTACAACCGTTCTCTCCTACCAGATAGTTCCCAGCAGTCGACAGCTCCTGCCTCATATTCTCTCAGCCTCGGCAGCCTATAGAAGAAGAGGTTCTAGCTCGACCAACAGAAATTATGATGTTCACGCACCTTCCCTTATGCCCCTCCATTCCACCTATCTTTCCATCTCTCATTTAGAGATGAATAAAACATGGTTTCTGCCTGTGTCCTCGAAGATCTTACAGTCAATGGGAACGACACCGGCCATATACTAATCACGATACCATTTTATTATCAGGACTATGGCAAAAGTAAGAACAAATTCTGCATAATTTGGGAGTGCCAGGTAAATGCCAGTTCTGCCCTTCCCTTTCCATTTCTGTGAGCCGAGCTGGCCCACACTCTGCAGTGCCTAGGGCAGGAAGAGCTTCCAGGGTGTGGCTCATGACAGGGGAATTCAGCCTGGGCCACTCAGGCCCTCCCAAGCAGTGTCCTAAGCAGGGGACAGGGAGACCTGGGACCCTCAGGAACCCCAGTGTCTCTGCCTTCCCATCCAAGCAGGTCCTAGCCAGAAAGAGAAGGGACAGTACAGGGAAAGGGAGGAGAGAAGGGGCAATGGACTTAAATTCTGAGCACAGCTGGGCCTGAAAAGGGATGGGCCAGCGTTCATCATGTGCTGCCCCCATGCAATATCCTAAAATCAAGAGTCTCCTTCATGTGCAGACCGAGGACAGCTTCAGAGAGGCCCCTACCTGCTGAGATTGCAAGCAACAGATTGCACGTGCTGGGTGGGTGGGTGCATCTTGGGGGAGATGTTTGCTAGCTTCCGTGTGGGTCTCCAAGAAGTTGGCTATCATGTTATGATAGATCCAGAACCTGACCACGATGCCCCAGCGCTGCTACCAGCAAGTCAAGCCAGCTGACCTTGCGACTACCTCTTCACCTCATCTCCAGGCCTCAAATCCGAATGCCTCCTGTCGGCCCTCACCTCGCTCAAAGCCCCACCCTGGCTGGCTTCAGTTCAGTTCTGCCTCCAGCTCTGCGAACTTTCTCAGCCTCAGTTTCCCCATCTGTTATCAACTCACATTTAGGACATGCTCGCGATGATCTAAGCCCCTCCCCGCAGCTCATCTCCATTCATCCTCACGGCGGCCCTGAGGGTGGCTGCAGTTAGACCCAACTTCACAGCTGAGGAGATCCAGGCCGGGAAAAGTCAAGTCACAGTCCTAAGGTCACGGAGCAGGACAGAGATGCAGGTGAGGCGAGGTAGGGACCCTGGGACACACCGTTGAGGAGGCCCTCACTCTCAGATGCTAATCCTGCACTTCCAAGACCTTGAGTGAGGGCCTCTTTAAATGGTGTACCAACTCCATCAAAGTGCCAATGCATTCCCCCCCCTTTTTTTTAAGATGCATTTATTTATTTATTTTGAGAGAGTGAGCGTGCATATGCAAGCAGGGGGAGGGGCAGAGGGAGAGGGAGAGAAAACTCAAGTGGGCTCCCCAGTGATCACAGAGCCCCATGCGGGCTCCATCCCAGGACCCTGAGATCACCACCTGAGCTGAAATCAAGAGTTGGACGCTCAACCAACCGAGCCACCCAGGCGCCCCAAAGCGCCCACGCATTTCGGTGTATCTGCGGTGACAGTCTGTACTCTTACCTGGTAGGGCTGCTGTAAGGCTTGGAGGGGATGCATTTATCCAAGCACCAGCATGGTACCTGGCAAGTGACAGTGCTAAGTAGTGTGAGACCAAAGGAGGATTAATCCCAGGTTTACCTCCTCTCTCCTTCTCCTCCCCTTCCCAGCCCAGTGGGACCCAGGGAGATTTTTCAGGGAATTCAACCTACACCCTCCCCACCCAGCAGACATTAGGACACTGAGGCCCCAGGAGTTGGGGCCAGTGGGCATCCCTTCCTGGCTGAGCCAGGTCTCTGCCTGCCACCAGCGTTTCCATTAAAACCGGTTCACCTGGCTTCTAATAAGACAAGCGGGCTCTTTCAGGAGCTAGCACTCAGGCAGGATTTCAATTTTTTTTTTTTTCCAAATTTTTATTACCTTACATTTAAAACATTTACTGCCTTGCTGGTTTCTGGCAGCAGTGTCCAGGCACAGAGATGAGAAAAAGGACTGCTGAGTCCTTACCTTCTTGGTGGAGAGAAACTCTGCCCTCCCCTCACCCTGCTCTGCAGGGTGGGCCCCCGAAAGGCACCCACAGCAGCGTTCTGGGCCTTGACACCTCCCCTCAGCCCTCCTGGAGGCACCCAGGCCGGAGTGGGCGGGCTGAGGGCAGAGGGGGCTCGTTCTTGGGCACAGAGGAAGCCCTGCCTGGTCATAAAAGGAGCTGCAACCCAGACCCCTGGGAGCCAGGCCAAGGAGGGAAATTTGAAGTGTACTAAAGCTGTCTATGGGCCAGACCCTTTGGGAACACTTAAGTCCTCCAGCAGCTGTGCGGTAGGGATCAGGATCATCATAGCCATTTTCTCCCGTGAGAAAACCAGGACTTGGGAAGTTACCACTTTCCCGGGCTGCACAGCTGAAGGTGGCAGAACCAGGATTTGACCTAAGTCGGCTCAGTACTACTTACTGGCTGTGCAACCTTGAGCACCGTCGTTCCCCTCTCTGGGCTCCAGTGTCCATACCTGCACAATGTGGGCACCGACAGTGCCTACCCTGGGGAGGTGCTATGAAGTGCAAGTGAGATATTAACCCCTATAAAGACTTTGGCATGGGGCCAGGCACACAATAAATATCCATTGAATGAGCAAGTGAGGAAGAGTGAGTGCTGAGGTCCCTCAGCTCCAGCCTTATATAAAGCCCTCTTGTCCCACCTGTGATGGGAGAGCCCCTATTGAGTCCAGAACATGACAAGTTTTCCAACTCATCTTCATGACCTCTGCCCAGGCATTTTTTTCTCCACCTAAAGGGCTTCTCCAGCTCCACCGATGAAAAATCGGGTGTGGTCAGCGGCCACCATCTCCGAGAGGCCTTCCAGGGGCCCCCAGATAGTGTGAAGGCTGCCTGACACTCATCTTGGAACATTCCACATCCTGGTTAGAGGTTGTGCATCCCTGGAGGCGAAGACCACACGCCAGCTGTGCCAGTGGTACTGACGACCGCTCCCATCCCTTGGGCCCCCCCCAGACAGGCACCACTGCTCGGCTCACCCCCATGACTTCCCCTGGTAGGACGGTGCTTGGCATCGTAGAGATGCTCAGTGAATACTTGTGGGGGTTTTGTGCAATCAACGAAATCGAGAAAGAGTTACACACAAATGTGCAAGGCTTGCTAGCTGACATGCATTGGCTCCTTTAACACGAGGCACAGAGCAGCTGAGTAACTTGCCTGTGATCAGACAAGTACTACGTGTCTGATCTCAGCCAGAGCTGAGATTCGAACCGAAGCATCTGGTTCCACAGCCGCCGTGACTGAACTTCCCTCTTTGCCTTCTCCAAGGCAGGGTTTCTCAGCCTCAACACTGTTGACATTATGAGCTGTGTCACACTTCGTTATGGGTATTGTTCTGTGCCCTATGGAATGGTTAGCAGCATCCTTGCCTCTACCCACCAGATACCCGCAGCACTCCCACCCTGAGCTGTGACAACCAAAAATGTCTTTAAACATTAACAAAGGTCCCCTGGGTTGAGAACCCTGAGTTGAAAACTACTGCTCTAAGGAGACACCGCCTTCCCCTCTCCTAAACCAGTACAGCCTCTCCCCATCAGCACCCCAGGGCCATCACCTCCTGGGACAGAGTGCTTTGACGGGAAGTCTAGGTGCCTGTATTTCCAGGTCCACTGACTTGTGAGTGACCTGGTGAGTCCCCACCCCCACACTCAGCATCCCTTTGCTCATCAGCTAAGGGGCTCCATATCTGTCCAATTGCCCAATGAGTCACTGACCTTGACCCCCTCTCTTCCTTACCATGCCATCCTATTTCTCATCCAGGATATTGCCACCACCTCCTACATAGCGTTCCAACCCATGCCATCCATTCCCTTCTCCACACCCCTTCCACACCCCCCCATCTGCCTAGGCTCAGACCGCCGTCCCCTCACCTGTGGGTCAGCCCCCCAGCCTGTGTCTGCCTCCAATCTCACCCTCTCAAGTCCGGGGTGATCTTCCTAAAACACAAAGCTGATCACACCCGCCTTGGGTGTTTCCTGAGAACACCCTCTACTCCTGAAAGAGTTGAAGTGACAGCAAAGCCCAGTTAGGCTGAAAACTTTGGGGTGAGGCATGGAGGGACCTCCATCACGGCATGTAGCTCCTGCGCTGTGATCCCAGGGTGACCTGTCTGTCTCCTCCACTACACAGTGAGCTCTGTACTTTTCCTGCTCCTCAGTGTCTGGCCCAGGCTTTGGCCGGAGGGGTGAATGGATGGACAGATGCATGGATACTGGTCCAGCTATGTCCAGTGCTCTAAGCTGGGGAGGCTACCCTGAGCCCACTGCAGGGGATTCAGAAATATGCGGCATTACCAGCTCTCCGGCCTCCAGTAGAACTCCATTTTACAAGGAAGACGAACTCTCCCTCCTGTAAGGGCATTTCAGATCCAGAGAAGGGGATATGGAGAGGGAAGTAACAAGATGTGACAGATTATTTGCTGTATATCTGACAGCTCCCCCCAGGGCAGAATTTTCTTATGGGGACTAGTTAGAAGAGGGGGTCATTTCCCTAAGAATCTGGTCCTGGAGGTTGGGGGTATCTGATGGCCTTTATTTTGGGGAAAACGCACCACAAACTTAACTGTGTTTATTTGGCAGGCGCAACTTCACCCTGTCCCATGGGTTATCTTAACAGGGTGGGGAACAGGTTTGTTCTAGCAGAGGGGCTGCTGGGACCGGCATGGGCGTGTCCGTGTGAGAGCACGCATGGCACCCTGCTCCCTCACTCTCTTGCCCAAGGGTGGGGGTCAGCCAGCCAGAACTTGGGGCTGGGGACAGTGACAGCTGCAGCTGCCCAGAGCCAACAGGATTTATTCCCCTGGATTTTCCACGTCGGCGATTCCAAGATCAGGCCTGATTGCTCATGTACCTCCTGAGGCCTGCCGGGGGCAGAACAGGGGGCTCAGAGGAGCTATGAGTCTGAGCTGCCTGGAGAGAGGCACTCCTGAGGTGGCCGGAAGAAGTGACCCCTCCTTTACCCAGCTCCCCCCGCTTCCCTCACACACACACAAAGAAAGTAACTGGGAGGAGCAAAGGAGCTGGCTGGGAGACAGCATATAGAATTAGGGGTCTGCTGAGGCCAGGCCAGGTAGGGAAAGGGGGGGCACTGCCTCTTTCACCTTGAGCCAGGGAGATGCTAACAGAATGACAATCAGGGCTACAGCTCAAGCTATAGAATCCGAGTCCCACAGCCTTGAAGTTGGGGCCATTTAACAATGGCTTCTACGAAGGCAGGTCTAGAGCCAAGGAGAACTAGATTCCAACTCCAGTTTCTTCTTGTAACACCTGTATGATCTTGGGCAAGCCTTTCACCTCTCTGAGCTCCAACTTCCTCCTGTGTAAAATGGGCACCGTTGTGAAGACAAATGAAACAATAGATTAGGTGCTCTGCAGAGAACCCGGCATATTGTGGATTCTCGGGGCAACCAAGTATTGTAGTAAGAGCTTCTCGATGCTTACCTCCCCCATCCTTGAGTGGGATGGGACATGGATGAAGTGAGGAGCCTGGATGGGGAGAAAGGGGAGGGACTGGAGAACAGCCTGCAGCTGGAGCAGCTGACCCCCGCGGGAGCCCCCTTGGTCGCCTCGGTCCATGGCCCACCTGGGAGACAGCAGCAGAACTATATTGGCAGAGTGGGCCATGGAACCTTCTCGGCCAGTTGTGGTAGACACTACTGAGTACCCTCGCCGTGGCCACTCTCCTTCAACCTGCACCCTCTTCTTCCCTGCACGCAGAACCATCTTCCCCTCACGGAAACTAGAAATGCTAGATGGTGTCTTTCCCAGGCTTCCTAGCACGTGGGCATGTAATCCATTCATGGGAGGAAACGTGCTTCTTTGGCTGGATATTGATGTGGGTAACTCTGACGCCAGGAGCTTCGGCCCCTGTGGTGCAATGAGGGAGCAAGCCCAAGACCATCCAATGTGCAAAAGATCAGAAAGATGGGAGGGACTTTTATGGCCCCAGAGTTCTTATAATGTGAGAGAATAAATTCTCTGTCCAAGCCACTTTTGCCAGGTTTTGTATTATGTGAAACTAAAAACATCCCAGTAGCTCCTCTTAAGCTTGAAAAGGGCATTTTGACCTGCTGTGGGTCCGGGGCTATGTAGCAGCTGTTCCCAGAGCCTCTGAATGCCCGTCTCTGGGCCTGGTGGAATTATAGGCCTCAGGATCAGAGGCCACCCCAGCATCCCAGGCCTCCAGACAGAATTTGGTGAGTTACTAAGATTTTTGAGTGTCATTTGGTGTGCTCACTCTTTCCATCAACAAAGTAGACACTAGGGCCTACAAAGGGACCAGCCTGGATGGGGCGATGAGGATGCAGAGTTGCAAACACAGTGCCTAGAGGACGAGGACATGTACGTTAAAAGACCCACTCTGGACCTCAGCCCGTGTCTGCCTCCTTCCCCAGTGCAGGGATTAACATGCAGGCTCTGGAGATAAAGGGCTTGGGTTCAAATCTTAGCTGGTGTGACCACTCCGAGCCCCTTCCTGTTCCTTCATTTATAACCAGACAGTCTGGTCCCTACTTCATGGAACCATGAAGGGGATGAAGAGACGCTGCAGGGCAGGTGGTGGGCAGTGCTCAGGGGGGCATGTGAGGACTTCGCCTGCCCTGCTGGAATCTTCTGCTTCTTGAGCTGGGTGCTAATCACACAGGCATGTGGAGAGCATGAAAATTCACTGAGTGAAACATTTATGATTTGTACACTTTTCTGAAACTGTGTTATACTTCAATGACAAATTTTCAGAGATTTAGTCCGATGCCTGGTGTTGAACACCTCTAACTACAATAAATTTTAAATGCTGCTGTTATTGTCCCACTGTCATGCCCACTGTAGATACCTCACCAGAATCTTCTTAGTCCATGAGTTTGCTGCTCTCCAGAGTTCTGGAAGGTCAGATATGGATGGGGAAACTGAGGCACCAAGCCCCAGAGGCTCAAGGTCACAGGGCTCAAAAGGAGCTGAGTCAGTCAGGGTCCGGCAGCAGCCCCTTCCCACACACCCTCCCCTCCGCCTTCCCTGGCTGCCTCCCTGGCTCGTGTCTGCACCTTGCAGGGGTGTGGGGGCCCATTCATTCCTAGGCAAATGGGCTCTGCGCGCGTGTGCATGAGGCAGGTCCCAGGATAGCTCAAACAGGCCTAGGCCGCCTGGTGCCCTGCAGCAGCCGCCCCCTGGCCTCTAAATGACAGTGTGGAGCATTTGGCTATTTACAGAGTAAACAGGAGGGCTGGAGGGACTGGGGAGGCAGGTATGCACCTCTGCCAAACCAAAATAGAGAGGAAGTGCAGGGAGAGCTCTGCACCTTGGGGGCCGCTGAGGGTCAGCTGGGGGCCGGCCTGGCCAGGGGCTGCAGTCAGGGTCAACAGGGGGACCCTGTTGGAGGGGGAGGCTTGGCTTCATCCACCTTCAGTGAGCTCCTGCGCACTCCATCCTGGCAGCTCTGGCTCGGGTGGGACAAGCAGAGGAGAGCTCACCCTTGCCTCCCCAGCAGAGGACGGGGCGAGAGAACCTGCAGAGAAACACTGGAGTCTCACTCTGCCTCCAGCTGTCTCCCCAGCATCGGGCACAGTCAGGGCTCTTTGGCTGAGAGGCAGAATGATGAAATCAAGACACAGAACCAGAGAGCAGGGCTTCAAGTCCTGGCTCTCCATTCAGCTTTGTATCACCTGGGGCCAGTTATTTAACCTCTCTGTGCCTTAGTTTCCCCATCTGTAAAATACAGCCACTGTGAATATTAAGCAGCCAATCACTGAAATGGCTAAAAAGCCCATGTAGGTGAGTCCTGTCTCGGGGGCAGTTCCTCCCCGGCGCCCAGCAAAGGTACCATGTGGGCCCAGTGGGGTCGGATCTATTGATTTTTCAGGAGATATGCAAAACTTGGATTTCTGTGTGCAATCGCCTGATTTTTAAGTGTTGGCAGCTCATCAGAAAACACTCTGTAGCCTACAAAACACGGATGAAGGTCGGGTGTGACCAGCTGGCCGTAGTTGGGGACCTCCAATCTAATCGGGTCCTCTATCTGCTAGTGAGAGTTGGAAGTTCCATGCAGGGAAAGTCATTCACCCCGCCTCGAACAGCCACATGATGGTCAAGCCCCCAGAGTCACACTGGGGATTCAGGCACCACGGGGCAGCATCTTGTTGAGCTTCCCAGCAACTCTTCATGGTGGGTTGTATTCTCCCCAGGAAAACTCAGAGGGGTCGAGTGACTTGCCAAAGACCAACCAACTGGCAAGTTCCCAGCCTGGATTCAAAATCCAGGATGAGCGGCAGTGCCTCCTTAGCTCTGTGAGTGCGGGAGCCCAAGCTGGTTCCGCCCCCTGCCCACCCCCCACCCCCCCCCAGGCTTGTGCTGCCGCAGTGAGAACCAGCCCCGTCACCCTGAGAAGAAACAGTCACCGCTCCTCCCTGCTCCCCTGAGCCACCTTCCAAATGCCCCGGCAGGACACTCTGACCCTTGGCAGGATGGAAAATCTTCATCATCGCCATTATTATTGTTAAAAAACACATAAATCCTTTCTTATTATCAAAAAAGAATCAAATGACAGAAAACTCGTAGAGTTTGTCTGCCCTAATTCCCCTCCCTTCTCACAGACAATATTATCATTGAAGTAATGTCACCTCCCTATAAACCTTTTCCTGGGAGGCTCTCCAAGCAGCCCCATGAGCTGGCTGGGGGGCCCTGGCTGGTCTACGGGACCGGGCTGCCGGGCTGGCCATCACTGTGTGGGCAGGCCCTCGGGCCAAGAGCATTTCCCGAGACGCAGATGAGCATGGGGGTCCTTAGAGCAGCGGGAGAGTGGCATGGGGAACACCCCGGCATCGGGAGCAGAACACGTCCCAGACGGTGCTTCCTAAAAAGGCTGGTGGCCACCAAGTCAGATCCACCAGCACCCGGGCCCATGGCAGGGGTCTCGGCCCTCTCTCAGGCCTTCCGGTGGTGTCAGCCAGAACTTGTGTCTTGACCGCCTCTCCAACACTCGCTCTCTCATCATGACAAGCAGAGGCCAGGCCGTGTCTCGGGGACTGAATGGCTTTTGTTCTGCTCCTAGCATCTTTATCTTACAGTCACCTTCTCTTTATGACTAGCCATACTGCTTTTCCAGGTACAGCAGTGATACAGATTTCCTCCTAAAAACAAAGTTCATTTTTTTGTGTTGAGGGTTTTTGGTTGTTGTTTCTTGTTTAAACAGTAAGCTGATTTAAATTAAAATAGTAATAATGTTTCAGGTGATTATCAGAAATGAAAACAATGGTTTTGGTGGGACGGAACTGGCTGAACTCTGGCACGCACAGTCTTAGGTAAAGGAGGGTAGCCCTCTCCTGAGCAGAGCCCTGAAGGAAGTTGGCCCTGACTATAGAGGCCTGGGCACCTGGGGCTGGACTTCTGGGGCGTGGGCTGCAGGAAGTCCAAGAGCCCTTTGGAACTGAGATGTTCTGAGATGAGCCAGAGAAAGCCAGTTACCTCTGGAAGCTTCCCTAACACCAGTCAAGGCAAGCCAGGGGAAAACCAGAGCACCGTAAGCCTCACAACCTCCTTCGGCCTGGGTTGGCTCCTTTGGAGCAGCACCCGGGGACGGACATCAGCCTGACTACGAGGACAGGGCATGCCGGATGGGGAGCTCCAGGGCCCCACCCTGGCAGTGATCCGCTGTGGCCCCAGGGGATCGAAGGGGCAGGCTCTGGAGCCAGAGTGCCTGAGTTCAAATGTCTTCATTGTTTGAGTTTGGGTTCTTCCACAATTTACTTATCCTCCTATGACTTCGTTTCCTCATCTGTTAAATGGGAATAATAATGGTTCCTACCAGTGGGTCCTTGGGAGCATCAATTGAGATATTCATCTAAAGTTCGTGCTAAGGGTCTGGCCAGGATGTAGTTGAGACTCATGTAAACGTTGGATGTCTCTCCACTTCTGCTCTCATCAGCAGTATTGTTTCAGAGCGGAAGTTTCCCAGTGGGGGCCTTTGGGACCATCCTGCTTTACCTGGGAGTCAGATGGCCTGTTTGCATCCAGCTTAGCCTTTGGGGGTAATCTTTAGCAAGATGGTCACAAACCCTTTACACCTCACTTTCCTTGTTCATAAAATGAGGCTCATCTCTCCACTGCAGGCTTGTGTCTGTATTCAATGAACCAGCGCATGTGTGTAGACACCTCACATGTTTCCAGACATGCAGAGGTATCTGACAGGTGATATTTTCCCTCCTCCTCCCTCCAAACACACATGCACATGCGTGGACATACACACACACACACACACACACACACTTCTATTTTGATCTTGGCCTGAGGCTGACAAGCCCCAGATTGAGATGAGTGACAATGTTGGCTTTATCAGCTCCCTCAGAGGTATTCATAGTGGTAGAGAATCTGGAATATAAAAACACTTCCCATTTTGAGAGCGGGAAGTGGTAGGATTATCAGATTTAATTTGCTCCTTTCATTCATGGAGGACTTTTTTGTGCACCGGCCTCCTGACATTATTTCATTTCACACACACATACAAATGATTCACGTGTTTGGGAAAAAGCAAATAATTCAGGGATGAGTAGAAATAAATTTAATAGACCCTTTTGTCTTGTTCTCCCCATCAAACCCCCTTCCATACTTTGCTTGCAGGCAAGCAATATTGACAGCTGGTGTGGATCATTCCACATCTCTTGTTAAGTTCATAGAAACATATATGCCCATTGGAACGAAGGGAAAGGAAGGTGTTTTTTGTTGTTGTTTTTTTTTAATCACACTGTACGTATTTCCTTGCATACATTTTTCACTGAATGCATCCTGGCCGTCTCTCCAGATCAAAAGAAAGAGAAAACATCCATTGTTGTCCATAGGCACTTAGTCTGATACTGTGGTTTACCATAGTTTATTCAGCCTCTCCCTTACTCATGCGTATTAGTTTTGCAGGGCCTTTCTAGTTCCTTCTCAACAAATACAGCCACTGTGGTGATAATCATCCATGTCCTTGTATCCTTGGTTCTCGTTTCTACTGGTTAGTGTCCCAGAATTGCAGTTTCTAGTCAAATGAAAGTAGGATTTGTACCCTTATTTGAGGAGTCAGAGATTTGTTGACTACAAAGTAACAACATTCTAGAAAGCCTGGAGATTCAGCAGGAGGGCGGGGGTCTACATGTACTAAGAGCAGAGTCTCCATCTCTGCGCCACCTCATCAAATGCTCCCACAAATCCTAGATCGGGAGAACAGGGATAGGGAGCACCCATCATACAGACGTGGAAATACAGAGGCAGAGTGAGGAAAGTACTTGCCCAAGTTGGGGGATCCTGAGACCTCAGCCCATCTCTAAGGAGCCGACGAGCTGTCACCGCCTCATGGTTGTCCCTGCAGGCTGAGCCACAAGCAGAAGATGTTCTGGAGCAGGAAGACCAGAGAGATTCTGCAAGTGAGAGGGGTCTGGTGCCAGGGCAGGTGAGCAGCATCTGAAAGGCATTTGTCTGCTCAGGAACGACCAAGGTCATTAATGTCTCTGTGTTTTCTTCCGCCTGCTACCAATCCATCAACATCCTGGCGAAGTCCACCTTTGACCAAAAGACAGACGAGATTCACCTATCTACAAGGCCTAAGGATACTCACGTGGCCTCTTTTTCTTTCTTATCTCCGTGGGCTGGGGAGAAAGCTGCTGCTTTGTGGATGACCTGTGGGCCCCCCTGTGTTGAGCTGGTAGAGTCTCGGTGGCAAAAGGAGTGGCCAGAGCTCAGTGGGAACCTTGGTCCTTCTCAGGCTGTGGAAGTCCGAGGGAAGAGAATTCCTGGGCAAGAGCAGGGCCGCTGGGTCTGGCAAGGAATTTCTGGCTTCTGGTCATTCAAATAACTGATTTGGATGGTGAAGAAAGGGACAGATTAGACATGGAACTGGGTGAGGCGACACAGACGAGACGGGCAGTCTGACTTAGCAGAGCTGGAGTCAGACGTTCACGAGGCCAGCACAGGACTGTTCCAGTGGACGATCTGAATCTTATTTGACTAGAGGGTGTGATCAGAGGATGACTCTGCACTGATCCCAATTTCTGAGCAGTTGTCATGAGGAATGGTAGACATTTGACTCTACACTTGGGTTCCCAGAGCCCCCTTCTCCCACATGATCTCACAGAATCCTTGCAAATTGCCAGTGGGGCTAGAAGCAGGACTTCTGTTTTTCAGGTAAGGAAATTGAGGTTGACAACCAAGGGCCACAGGAAACAGAGCTGGAAGGCCTGGCTTCCAGGGACCCTTAGACCCAGATCCTTCTCTTCCAACCCTAACCCCCTTTCCTGCCAAAATGCACAGGGTTCGAGGCCAGAGTCACATGGACCCTGGTCTGCCCAGGAGGACAGAACCAACTCTGGCAGCGGCCGGGGTGGGGGAGAGAACAGAAGGCTTAGGGCTCCCTATTATCTCCAAATGTTAAAAAAAGAAGTCTAAGTGTGTCAGCTTTTGCTATGTGCCAGGCCCCACGGTGCAGAGCCCAAGGCAGGCACCCCTCTTGAGGGCCAGGGTCACCCTGCTCCTTTCCTTGGCCATGGTCTAGGCATAGCGGTTGCTGCTTCTCTAACCCATGCTCGGTTACCTGGAAAGTGAAAGCATTCATGCTCTAGAACCAGACAGCCCTCAGTTCTGAGCCCGCTTCAGGTACCGGCGGCTCTGCGCCCTTGGGCGCATCACTTCACCTCTCAGAGCCTCAGTCCAGGTCATCATTTGTAAAGAACAGATGAAGGAATATTGTAAAGGGGGGGAAATGCATAGAACAGTATCTACAGAGGGGCGCCTGGCTGGGCTCAGTGAGTAGAGCATGCAACTCTTGATCTCAGGGGCATTGATTCAAGCCCCATGTTGGGCGCAGAGCCTACTTTAAAAAAAAAAAAAAAAAGAAAAGAACTGTATCTATAGAGCACTTAGCTCAGGGCCTGGCAAGGAGTAATCAATAAATAACTGCATTCATCCCTTCTGTGGCCTTCTAGTAGGTTCTGTTGCCGGCACAGAGCAGAAGGTGTCAGTTGTGAGCCCACACAAAGATCCCCTGGACAACTGGCTAAAATAACAGACCTTCTGACTCCAAGGCCTGGGGAAGGCCCAGGAATCCGGCGCTCCATGGGCCCTAGAAGCACAAGGTGGTGAGCAAATTCCTTAGGCAGTCCTAAGGAACACCCTGGACTCTGGGTGGTCTTTGGTGCCTTGGGAGACCTGCACCCCCTGGTCCTTCCACTCCTCAGGCTGCACTGGCCTCCCTCACTTTCTGGAGGACTGAGAATGTGCGCATCTAATCCCGCATGGCACCTGGAACGGGGCAGCCCCTATTTACTGAGCAGAATGGAAATGGCTGGCTAGGGAGAGGGGATTTCAGGAGGAGGCGAAGCACCCGAATTCAGTGTCCCTCTGCTTCCCCCTCTCTCACAGCCCAGCCCAGAGTCCAGCTCCAGCACAGGCAGCCTGGGCCTCAGCAGGTCCGCACTCTCCCCAGGGTGTCCTGAGAGCCTCCTGGGCACTTGCTTCCCAGCCAGAGCCAGTCTAGAGTTTCCCAGGCTTCTGCTGCCCCCGTGTGGCCAGCTCCTGCAGCTGTTGCTCCTGAGTCCCGTCCCTGCTTAGAAATGGCTGGGACAAGTCGGTCTGGGACAGCCCCAGAGGCTGAGGGAGCTCCTGAGGCTGGGAGTGGCTCTGCTCCTGCGTGTGGCACCACCTCACCACTGCCGACCGGGCACTCAGAGCCCAGCCAGAGCCCACCTGGATGGCCACGGGGTACAAGGGAAAAGATCTACAGTGCGTGTGTTGGGGGGTTCCTGCCACTCCCCTTGACTTCCCCACCGCAAAATGGGAATAATGATGATTGCACCCACCCATGGCCTTTGAGAGAACAAGATGATTGCTTGGCCAGTAGGAGATAATAATTATTATGAATATGGCTAAGCTTTACTGAGCACATATTATGGGCCTGGCACTGTGCTTTCCCTGTATTACCTCATTAAATCCTCCCTAAAAACGAACGTAGGCAATTTGCCCAAAGTTACACATAGCGAAGGGTAGAGACAGGCTTGCCCTCCGGGCCTGTGTGATGCCACCCCCTGCGTCCTCCACCTGCCCTGACTCCTGCCTCTGGCAAGTTTTCGCCTCCACCATCACTCTGCATCTCTCTCCCTTCCTTCTCTCTCATCCTTTCTCACTTCTCTGTTGCTCTCAATTGGTGGTCAGCTCCTCAGGTCTGCGGTCCAGCACCATTGTCTGGGCACGGGGGGGGGGCGCCCCAGGTCTTGGTGTGGGGCAGACATGCTTCTACCCCGATTGTGAAGTGGTGGCAGTGACCCACAGAGGGCTGCTCCGGAGGCTAGTGCAGATGGCCAGGGCCAGAGCCGCGGACGGCCTGACTGCGCCCCAGACTCTGGGTGAGGCAGAAATAAAATATTCTAGGTTTGTGGCCAAGGGGGACTCAGAGGAACAGCTCTCAATGACTAAGCCCTTACTATCTTCCAGGCATCAGGCAACACCTTCCCTCACTAAATCATCTGAAGGAACACTGCGGTAGCTTGTCCTGGCCCCATTTTGCAGGTGAGAAAAGCAAGGCTTGAAGAGGTGAAAACTCTTGCTCAAGTTCACGCAGCTATTAGATGGGACAGTCTGGGTCTGGCTTGCAAAGCCCAGTCTCCCATCTTGCCTCCTGGGTCATCTGTGGCAATGTGCCCCTTTGTGCGAAGCCTGTGTCCTGTGGGGGAACAGTCAGCACGCACACGGCTGAGGGGCCCTGTGTGCCCCAGTCCACGGCTCCTGGGATGGCTGGGGCTCCTCCTGCATCTTACCTTCCCCTCCACAGCTCCTCAGCCGCCTCAAGCCCCGGAAGGGCCTCCCTCGGAGGCAGCCAGGGGCTCTCGGTTCTGAGTGCCTGCGTGCTGGTTCTTCCAGCCGCAGTAAGACGCACGGACTAATGGAGGAGGCCTCCCAGCCCAGCTCAGGGTCTCTGGTTTCCTGGCTCGGCTGTGTCCTGGCACCACGGCCTTGCTGAACACCGGTCACCGCACTTGCGGGGGAAATGCGCACTGACCTCCCAGGGTTGGTGGGAGGATGCAAGGAGCTAAGACCTTTGCGTGTTGGCCTGGCACGAGCCGGGACAGGTGGTGGGCAGCCACCAGCATACTGCCAATCCAATGGTCACCTCACAGCGCCCTGCAGTGTCCGCCTTTGAGAATGACAGAATGGGAAAAAGAAGTGGGGATTGATTAATAAAGATAACTTAATAGTTAGCCAAGATTTTTCAAAACAAAGGGTGTTGGGGACCAAATAGCAAATGGAGTCTCCGATTGCAAAATGGGAATTCCTGCTCCGAGGTCCATGGGTCTGCACACAGAAGTGAGGGTCTCTGAGCGGGGTGAGCAAGGAAACGGAGGCTCACAAAAGGGCTGTTCTGAGATTTGTCCTTGAGTCCATCAGAGGCCAGAGGAAAAGGACCCAGCATTGTATTATTTTAAGGGCAGTTATGAAATGGTCTCTGCTGGCTGGTTTCCAGAACGCCTCTCTCCTTCACTCTGAACAGGCATGCTGGAGACTGACTTGGAACTAGCCTTGTTCCCGATTCCCCGCTTCCTTGTTTCTGGCAGCAGTCTCCGTTCTGCCCCATGGCATGCCGTGGCCAGGAAAGCCTGAATCTGGGAGTCAGGGAGCCTGGGTAACAGCTCTTTCTCACAACCAGCTGGTGGTGTCACCCCCAGGCAAGTCGGACCACTTCTCTGGACCCCCATCTGCTCGCCAGCAAAACAAGGGAGTTGAACTAGATGATGAGTTACTGACGATCCTGACATTCTTGGATTTCTCTTCAATAAACATTAAACCACTGCTTTCTCTTCCTGGCCACTAAGAGTTCAAGTGAAACTGGAGTATCTTTGTGCCCCCTATGCCTGGTGCAGGGCCTATTATAGCGGAGAGGACCTGGTGTCCTAGCCCCAGCTTGGTCATTTACTCACTGAGGGAGCATGGCAAGCCACACCTCACTGAGCCGTTTCTCCCTCTTAAATTGTGGGCTAGTACCTCCAGCATAGGGCAGTCGAAAGTGCAATATATACAGAGCTCCTAACACATAGTAGGCCCTCAGGAATCCCCTGTTGAATGACAGGGCCCACAAAGAGGTGGTTCAAGCTAAACTATTAGCTTGTAAAATGGAATGCCGCTCCAGCTCCACCAGTAACGGGGACACTTACCCCCATCCGAGATCCAGGTCCAGTGAAAGACCTGTCACGGCCCCCGCCAGCATACCGGGAAGGATGGAGCTCTATTATTTTCCACGATGGGCTTGGAAAGAGCTGCAGATTTAAGCCTATTGACACAAAAACACTGGTTGGTTCTTAAAACCAGAGCTGAATCCTTTACTCAGGAAGAGAATTCTCAGAGAAGCCAGTTGTTGTCTAAATAAATCACACACAGTTTTCGAATTCTGGACAATCAGGCCCTTTCTCTAGTATTCCAGCACCTTAGGATCTAAGAACGTTCAAGATGGAAGTCATCTTAAGGAACTCTAGCTCAACCTCTCATTTGATGGGAAAAGAAATTGAAGATCCTGAGAGAGAAAAGGTGTCCAAGGTAACACAGGCCGTTGTCAATTCAATTAAATGATTAAATTCACTCTTACTGTACAGTATCATATTTTCCACTTCAAACAGCACTTCCATACACATGTGCCCACTTAATGACCCTGTGAGGTAGACAGCAGCATCTCTGTTCGACAGTTGAGGAAATCAAAGTTCAGTGTTGGAGGGATCAGCCCGTGATCACCCGGCTTTGCCCCCCAATCGCTGTGGCTGACCCAGGACTTCTCCCCCTGGCTGTGGGAAGCATCAGACTGATTCTGAAGGGAGGTAGGTGTGCATGGGCTCCCAGGGCCCAGAAGGTCAGTCTGTGGGAATGGAGGGGAAGACCGTGAGTGTCTGGGTGACTATCGGGTGTGGGCACAGACTGCTCACTCACGTGCCCTGGTCAGGGAAGATGGACTATACTACTCCTAGAGGTTGTGTAAATGCCTAGGCCCACATCGAGTCTCAGGGTTGTCAGAGAATTCAGCCCCCGCCCTTAAAGAGCTGATGGCTTACCCGAAGAGACAGGTAACTTCCATGAACCAAATGGAGAAGAGTATTCAGCAACAAAAAGCAAAGAACTACTGATACACACAAGGATGATTCTCAAAAGCATTATGTTGAATGGGAGAAGCCAGACACAGCAGAATGCTTACTGCATGGTTCCATTTATATGAAACCCTAGAAAAGGTGAATCTATAAAGGCAGGAAGCAGAGTAGTGGTTGCCTGGGGCCAGGGGCAGATGGACTGGGATGAGGCACAGAGGAACTTTGTGAGGTGACGGAAATGTTCTATATCTTGACTGCGGTGGTGGTTACACAGTGTATACTTTTTTTGTGTAAATCTGTCAACACTCATTGAAATGTACATGTGAAATGAGTGTATTTGTGGTACAAAAAGTACGCTTCAGTAAAGTTGATTTTTTGAAAAGACACAGTCCTTGCTCTCAAGGGGCTTATAGTCTGGTGGAGAATACAGCTATTAATAAAGTTATCATGTAAATAAATGCAAAATAACCATGACTGGGATAAGAGTTAAGAAGGATGCTATATGAAGTATGAAAATATGTAATAAGGACAGAGTCAATTCTGATAGACTGGAAAAGCCTTCCCTGAGGAGGCAACATTAATGCGCACTTAGAAGGATAAGTGGACATGAACCAGGGAAGATGATGGTGGCAGAGTGAACAACATGTGTCAAGGGCCTGTGGTTGAAGGGAATCTGGTGAGGACCACTGAAAGGACAATAAGGGAGAATGGGGGAGGTAGTAGGAGATGGTCTCAGGGGGTAAAACTATATAGGGATGCTTTAGCCTGAATAAGAGTTCATAATTTTCTTGAGAGAAATAGAAGTCCAATGGGGCATTTTAGGTGGTGATGTGGAAGTGATATGACCAGCTCAGTTTATGGGTTAACAGCCTAGGGTTAGTACTCACCTCCCTCTCCTTCTGGCTGTAAGATTCTTGAGATTAGAACCAAGCCTCAACAATCTGTGTATCCATCACAGAAACTTCAGTAGTAGGAAATATAAACAGAGGTACAAGAACTATTATGAATGAATGAATGAATGAATGAACCCATTTTCTCAGCACCTAGATATCTGTTTTTCTACAGTCATCTGATTAAATGATAAATTTAGGATTTCTTCTCCCCAAACTGAAGACACGATACCGAGGACAACAGAGCCACATCTCCATATTGCCCCACATGGACACGCACGCCAGGGACAAAGCAGACCCATCTCTTCCCCTCATTACTGGTCCCTCAGCAGGTCAGTCAAGACCCTCTGGAGGCCCCTCCACCCATGCAGTAGCCCTATTGCCCCAGATCTTCTCTGTGCACATCTGTGATCCAGATGCTGCCGTCCACCAGGCATGTGTCAGGGACATCCGTCACTCTCATGTCTTTGCCAGAAATCGCCCTCCTGTCACGTTGCACTCTGGTTCCATGTGCCTTGATTTCATCGTGCTGAGGATGGACTGTTTGCAAAGCACCTTGCTGAACACTGCATGTGCAGTTTCATTTGATCTCCACAGTGACGTTGTGGGACCGGTTACATTTACTGAAGAGGAAACTGAGGCTCAGAACTGACATGGTTAAGAAAAGGAGAGGGTTTCCTCGCTAGTATTATGATTATTACTTTGATAGCCTAAGCTCTAGGATGAGACCTTGCATCTTGTATCAGAAAGGGTCTTATCTCCTCAACTAGACTGTGATTTTTCTTGATTAAACGATTTGCATCTCATTCACCTCTGTATCCCCCAGCCCAGTGACGTGCACATTTTAGGGGCTCATGAAATGGCAAGCAATTAACAGGAAGAGGCTTTGGAGAGCCTGAAGCTCTGGCTTTTCAATAGCATAATCTCTCTTCCCCTCTCTGCCCATTAAAAAAAAAAAGTCATCTTAAATGTGAATGCTCTATTACAAAAGTAAACATATCAAACACAGAAAATTGAGAAAAACATAAAGATAAGGAGAACAAAGTCATCTATGATCTTACCATCCAAATGTATCATCTCGTCCTATTTCTTTCCTGTGCAGAGATTTTTGGTATTGCTCTTTATCTGAGAGATTCTTTATTAATGTTTATTTTTTTTGCAATAAAGAATCAGATTTGCACATTGGAAATGGGATAATAAGACAAGTTAGAGTATCACAACCAAGGGATGATTACTGTTAAGACCTTCGGCATATTTTGACTCGATTTCTCTGCATACCACCGTGACAGGCCCAATGACAGCAGAGCCGCCCCCAGCCCAGGCTGACGTGCAGACCAGCCACGGGACGTCTGCAAGCCACAAAACCAGACTACATAAGACGGAGGTGTTTGTTCACTTGTGGAATCTAACACTGAACACCGAAAGCATAGGACTTCTCATTTATTCTTAATGACAGCATGGTATTCCATTATACAACTGAACTGAAATCATTAACCAGTTCCAAGTGGTAGGGATGCAGGTGGTTTTCAATCAGTCCTATTTGTAAGCACCCATGAAATAAACATCTCTGCTGTTCCTTGGCAAACAGGCTCCCCAGGAACTGAGTCAGGGGGAGAGGTAACCAGGGCGGCCACGTGGGCTCTCAGACTCCAAAGGCTGAGCTTCACCCGCCTCCCACTGCTGTTCTCTTCAGTATCAGCCTGAGCCACTGCGGGGCCGATGGAGCCGTTGGATTTGGTTCATCTGTAGGAGCAGATTTCTGACCAGGAAATGACTTGCTGGGTTCCCTCGAGAAGCCTCCTGTGACTTTCCTAGAGTGTTGGTTTCTGATCTCTCCTGTGGACAAACACGTGGGAATGGAGAGGGCAAGATAGTAGAAATGGAAAATTTTAAATCTAATAGGTGCCAATGAAAAATATTCCAATGCTTCAGAAGAAGCAAAGGGAGAAAAAAAAAAAACAACAACAAAAAGCAATCTCTCTCTCACAGCCAGATTCCCCATTCCCTTCCCAGGGATAACTGTTGTCCATAGTTTTTAAGTATCCTTCAAGAACTGTCTACACCCCCACAATCATCTCTGCTTTCTACCTGTTACTCGCTTGTCCAGCTATCTTTCTCCCATCTATTTCTATGTCTAGCTCCTCATGCATCCATCCATTCACCCATCCATCCATCCACACATCTGTCTCAAAAATAAGGAATCTTGGGGCACCTGGGTGGCTCAATTGGTTAAGCGACTGCCTTCGGCTCAGGTCATGATCCTGGAGTCCCGGGATCGAGTCCCGCATCAGGCTCCCTGCTCAGCAGGGAGTCTGCTTCTCCCTCTGACCCTCCCCCCTCTCATGCTCTCTCTATCTCATTCTCTCTCTCAAATAAATAAATAAAATCTTAAAAAAAAAAAATAAGGAATCTTAAGTGAATGGTGATCACAAACAAAGCAGTTCAGAAGGGACTTCAGGAGGTAGGACCCTGGGTCCCCAGCCCAGCCACCACCCTGCTTTGTAACTTTGGCCAAGATGTCTTCCTTCTTTCTCTCTGCCTCAGATTCCTGATACAAGGGAACTGTGAATGTGCCTTGAAAAGTGGAGACGGGAAGGCCAATGCGAAGGTTGATGGAGAGTCCTGCTCTCCCACCATCTGCAGTGAGGAAGGACCTCAGTAAGGTTTTCTACCCAAATGAAAGAGGAGAGGAAATGAGGGAAGCATGGCGGCCGAGGAGGGTCTACCTTCCGGCACGGGTTGGTCACATTGGCAGCCCACGGCCCAGGGGAAGGGGGGCAGAGTGATCTTTCATAAACATTACATCACCAGTTTTGTGGGAGATAAGATGTTTGCTAAACTTTGTTGGAAGAGCGGGACCTCCTGCGTGACCACCAGCAGGACAGCTGCCTGCTCAGACCGGCTGTAGCGGCCTCCAGCTCAGCTTGCCCAAAATACAGGAACCAGCAAATGGCATTGCGGCTATTTAGTGTAAATAGAGGCAAATGGTCTCAGGATAAAGGACAAAGAGGTCACGGCTGGGCGAGGGATGGTGGCCTCCTCACAAGCCAGTGTCTGTGAACACCTTGCAATCTGGGGTTTAGCTCCCTAATGTAGCACTAGCTCCCTTTGGAGGTGCCTTTGGGATTGGGGTTTGCATTAGGGCCTCCATGTGGCACAGCCCCATGGGGAGGGATTTACATAGAATAACACGTGAAGGGTGCCCCCTGGAGTTGTGTGGTGGGGCAGCCTGGCAGGTGCACAGGGAAGCTGTTCCGTTCCTGGCAAAGTAGGGTCTGATTTGGCCACCAGCCTCTCTACACCCCCACCATTGACCCCCCTCCTCAAACCAGCAGGATTCTTGGCTCTGTAATGTGGATACTGAGCAGCAAACTTGAACCTATTCTTATCAGAGCAAGACTTCCCTCCAGTTCCCACACCCCCATGTGAAGGACAGCCAGGGCATAAGTAAGAGGCACTAAGGGAACGAATGCTCCCTAACCCTGAACCCAGAGTGCGAACATGCAAATGGACAGATCCGAGCCCAACGGAAATGTCCTTGATAATTCTCAGGGCCTCCTGGACATGGACAATGGACCAGCCACATCCTGTGTTCTTTTTTTTTTTTAATTTTATGTATTTATTTGAGAGAGAGAGAGAGCGAGCACGAGCGGCGGGGGAGGGGTAGAGGGAGAAGCAGACTCCCCGCTGTAATAGGGAGCCTGATGTGGGACTCGATCCCAGGACCCGGGGATCATGAACTGAGCCAAAGGCAGACACTTAACTGATTGAGCCACCCAGGCACCCCCTGTGTGTTTTTTTTTTTCAATTCAGGTTCTGGGGTGCTAAAAAATGGGGAAAGGCTAATACAGCTTTGCAAAGAAAAAAAATGTGATGTGATTAAAACATTTGCATTTAACAGATGAACACTTTCACTATGGACTATGTGTATAAACTCAGAGGTATCAAAAGTCTGGAATTGGAAGGCCTTAATGATCATTAAGCCTAGACCAAACTTTCCTTCTACACTATCTTCCAAAAAATGAAGAATTTCACTCAGTAAGTAATGGTGTCCCCCTCACAGGAGACAAGCACTGTGGAGTGCATGTCACAGAGAGGATTCACTGCATAGGTCTGAGGCTATTTGGGAAATATGAACTGCAGGACATTTCCAGCACCAGAGGCACATTTGGTTCTAAATCTGAGAAGTCCTTCCTGCTGGTCTGACTTGACTATGAGCAGGAATAGAGTCTGGGAGGCACCCCAGCCCGGACAGGATCTCTGGGACAGCCTGGTGTCTAGTGGAATAAAAAGAATGTACTTCACAGTGGTCAGTGAGCTGATAGCTTTGTTTTTCTGAGTCTCAGTTTCCCCATCTGTAGAATGGGAGTGATGATTCCTGATTTGTAGGGCTCTGATAACATACGCGTGGAGCCCAGGTCAATGCCAGGCACAGAGTAGGCATATATATATGTATATATATGAGGTATGAGCCACCCTCTGAACAACTGGGGGATCGGGGCGGGGGGAAGCTACAGGGGCCCAGACATCCCCCTAGCCACTCCTGAGCATAATTCCCAGGGGTCTCCTGAGCAAGGAAAACAGAAATGCTCAGTCAAAAAACAGGTATCAGAGGGAGTTCTCTCTTACTTTCTCTTCTGCCTCCAGCTCCACAGCTCTAGAATCAGCCCCCGATAGTACCTTCCGCTCTGACCCTACATGCCTGGCCTACCCTGGCAGTAACAGACGCATAGGCTTGGGATCTGGGGACAAGCATGGGTGAGTGACCTCCCTTGGCACTTATGCCTAACTTCTGGGCATGTGTTGTCTATAGTTCTTACTAGCTCTGACCAACAGATTAAACAGATAGGCAGATAGCACTTTATAATAATAACTATCCTTTGTGCAGCCCTTAGTATTTGCCACTTACTTGCTGTGTGACCTTGGGCAATTTACTCAACCTCTCTGAGCCTCAGACTCTTTATCTGTATGTTGAAGGAAATAATAATACCTATTCACAGAGTGATCATGACAATAAATTTAGCTCATTCATACATTAAAAAAAGACAGAACATTGCTGGATACATAGTAAGTTTTCAGTATAAAATTGTTAAGTGTCCCTGTTCCTCGTCACCACACATTGGTCCCCTCTGCCTGATGCTGCCCCATCCTTTCATCCATAATGTCACACAAGTTGCCTCTCAGGGTCCCATTTATCCCAAATCCTCATCATTGCCCTGATGGCCACCAAGGTTCTTGTCAGTGCAATCATTGGTCCTTAGCTATTTGAAAATTCTGTTGAATCCAGAAGTCCTATCTCTGTCCTCATAGGCCCTGGGCCCATCTGTGTTTGGCTTTCGTGTTCTATGCTTCCTAATTCCATTTCTGGCGCTTAATTATGATTACACAGCTTCATTACATAGGGTTGATTTTAAGTAATGGCCCTAATTAAGAGTGAATTTTAATTAAGCTTAATCCGGAGCCTGCCTCCAATTGCCAAAGATTTGCAGCCTGAGAAGGGGAAAGCCTCCCGGTGCACAAAACTTTGACCTTAATGCTGCTGAGCCATGTTGGCCAGATGGGTGTCTTCTTGATTTTCTGGCCTCAGGAGCACACTTCTTCACCAGTCTGCGGGGTTTAGGAATTGTATCTCACCTTTTTCCCACCCAGCAGCACACTCAGAGCCCTAGCACTAAGGAAACAGAACACAACTCAAGGTAAGGGAACCTGCACCTCTGGAGGCTTGGCCCAGGGGTCAGCGTCTCTGTGAATAGCAACCATAGGGCCCATTCTGTCTCAGGAAATGGAAGAAGCCAGCTTTTCTCCAGCAGCTCATCATACCCACTTTACAGATGGGAAAACTGAAGCTCAAGGAAGCTAAGCACACAGCCAGTGAGGGGCAGAGGGACGGTCAGAAATCACATCTGTGAGTTTGGGAGAAACCAACCGCCAGCTTCCTGCTGGGCCACCTAAAGCGGTGCATCCCAAACATCAGCGCTCCTATGCCACGCGGGTGAGTTTTGCCACACCCACACACAAAATCACTTACTTAATAGTAAAAAACATCTTCATCCATTCATCTTAAAATAAAACTTTATATCCTACCTTTGAAAGTGCCATCCATCAGAGGTTGTCATAAATAAAAACAAAACAATGAAAAATAAAACAATGTTATTAATTGCAAACAGTTACGTTCTAAAGGCCCAAGACTCAGGCCTGGTATTTCTTTATATAAAAAACAGAGATGAGAAAAATGTTAAAGACAGAGCATCCAGCGGAGACTTTGTCCTTTATGTATGTAATCAGAAGGATTGAAAGACAGTTGGAAAGATAATCGTAAGTTACTATGGGATCCAATATTAAAGTCCCATCCAATGTCACCTAAGGTCAACTCTCATTTGTCTGACACTTTTGGAGACACTGATCTAAGCCAATTTAGCACATGGTTCCAGGCTTTGCCTCTGAGTAATATTGCCCTTCTGCTGCTCCAAGGGTGACAAAATTCTGGCTAGACTTCTACCTCTCCCATCCCCTAGGCCTGGCCCAAGGACAAGGTGTGGACATTCCTTTGGTGTTTCAAGTGCAAACACAGTGAAATCAATATGCTCTCTGAGACCGAGGGGGTTGGTTCAGCTGCAGAGGACAGGCCTGACCGCCCCTGTCTTGAATGTCCTTGCCACACCAGTCTCTTTTATGATACCGAAGTGCCCACCTGGTAAAGTCGCTCACTGAGAAGCTAAGTTCTAAAAACATTTTGATTCTTCTAGAAGGAAATGGAAAGTGAAAAATGGGATTCAGTTACCTTGAAAATAAAAGGGGCGATTTCACTCACAAATGCCGTACTTAAAAGTTCAACTTGAAAACAGCCATTCAAATGAGTCGGGAAAAAAAAAAGGAAAATCGTGTATTAATCCCCTTCCATCTATCCTTTCTCATGGAGTGCATCTTCCTTAGACTCAAAAACAGATAAATGGGCTTGAAACATAATTAAATAAGCACTTTATGACTTCAGTAATCCAAACCACAGAATTTTTCCATGAAAGGTTAAGTATCTAGAAGCCCCATTTGCCGAACCTAACCGGTGACCCAGCAACCACCACGTTTGGGGGGTTCTTCCGAATGGATCTAGAGCAGGGACTCTCTGCTCAAATTTTCCAAGGGATTTGGGGTGAAGCTACAACCAAGCCCTTTAATAGAGCCAAAGGCTCTTCGAAGTAGCTGCCCAATATATTCCTACTTCCTACGCCTGGAAAACATCACTAGAAAAGAAGAAAGAAAGCCTTGACTGAAACAGAAAAACATTATGGAAATTAATTTATGCCAAGCAACCAAACAACGTAATTCCCCAACATAATGGGATAATGTAATTATCCCATTAAAACCACTACTCATTCTTTTTTTTTTCTCCATATTTTTATCCCTGGCAGGGGAGTGGTTTTGTGACCATCACTGATGGTTTCTTAAGGCATACTTAGCATATTTTCTCCTGCCATGAGTAACTACGGCCGGAGCCAGATGGCCCAGGGGATGAATTTCTGCTCTGCAAGTTCCCAGCTACAGAACTTCAGGCTTCAGGGTCCCCATCTGTAAAATGGGGGGTAATAGTCTCACCTACCTCATAGGGATTGTTGTAAGGATTAAATGACAGCGTGCTTAGCACAATGCCTGGCACACAGTCAGTGCTCAGTGGACAGCTGATGGTTGATAGTAACGCTACCTCAAGCTTGTGTCGTGGTTTATCTCAGCAACTACTGACTTGCCTGTTGAAGGAAGAGGCTCCTATGCTCAGAAGTGTTCCGAAGACCTGCAGAAAGGTGGTAGGAGACTCAATTCCTCCTTGAGTCTCTGAGATGCTTCTCTGTCCTCATTTCAGGTTTCTGCCCGCCACGTGGGCCAGCGAGCTCTGGCCAGAGCTGAAGCTGTTGCTGATGGCTTTGCTGAGGACCTGCCTGGTGGGATGGGGCCATATGCAGCACATACAAGAGGCGTGTGCTCAGACCAGCTCCTTCCTGGAAATCCATTTTGATTGTGGATCCAAAGAAAATTCTTCCAGACTTCATGCACGCATGCCAAAATCTGCACACATATGCATTTCTCTCTCCCTATACATATTCCCTGCACATCTGGGCAAAAACCAGTCCCTGCAGGTGACAGCTTGTGCATGCAGCTGTCCAGCCCTATGATAAAATGTACCATTTCTCCCTGAGTGAAGCTTAATGTGCCTCAGCCTGGGGATTTATACCAAGCAATAAAATCTACAGAATACAGAAATGCAAATAGATTGTAGAATATAATATTATCATTGTCAACATGAAAGACTTTTATTTACAGCCCCCCAAAAGAAAATACACTCTAGTGTCATTTGTTTCGGGGAATGCAAAAAAGGTTTCAACAACTAACAGGGCATGTTTCTGAGCAAAATACGCCCCGTATATGATGTTGGAGCACATACTGTTGGTGGCCACTCGTGTGTCTGTGTTCTCGCAACAAACCTGTGGCGTCAAGCTAGAGAAGGTCATTTCCAGCCTGCCTCTCTGAGCCAGAGGCCCCCTGCCTCTGTCCACAAACAAACCAAACAACATAGCTTTACTCGAAGGAAGGCCCCGTGAGGCAGGCCAGACCCCAGTAGCACATCTCAGGACCAGGTCCTGCTGACGTGACTTCCTGAGGACTAGAGATGCGTGAGAAATTGAGCGAACGGGGGATATGTGTTGCTTTGGGCAAGGGGAGGTTGCAGCAGAGCAAAGACAGGACACAGCGACCCTCTCTCGTCCTTTAGCTGGGACGTATCCCCCACACCCAACACTAAAGGCCAGTCCGTCACCTTCTGTTGCACAGGATACTGCCATTGAATGAGACCAGCTATTTCTCTGGATTTGGTTGAATAATAAATGTGTTATTTTATTTGGGGATTTGGGTGTCGTATCAGACCTGGCCACAGTGATAGTTTCATTTCTGCCTGAGAGGGAAGGATCTGAGTTTATAAGCCTTCAAAAAGTAATAACTACCTGGCTGACATTTTTATGCACAGATACATTCTAGCTGATTCTCCCAGTAGTCCTAAGGAAGTACAGACATTAGTATGGCCACTTTACAGATGAGAAAACAGAGGGTTGAGAGAAGCCAAATGCATTATCCGCCGTCGCCCAGCTTGGAAGAGGAAGAACTGAGATATAAATTCAGGTCTGTCTGACACCAGAGACATCAGTTCTGACCCTGCACCAACCTGCCTGGTGTCCCCATGAGGAAAGCGTCTATGCAGCCTCTGCTGGGTGCCCCGACTTGGGTAGGTCACTCGATCCTCACAGGTGAGGTAAGCATTATGGTTTCCACTCACCGATGAGGAAACTGATGCTCAAGAGAGGAACGCATTTGCCCAAGTCACGCAGATATTATGGAGCGTGACCAAGATTCAGAACCCAGCTATGATTCCTAATTCTATGGGGTATAAAGTGAGAGCTGGGTGTGATGGTTCTGCCTTTTCCAGACCACCACATTCCACGGAACAGTCCTACATGTTGGGTGAATTTTGTATGTTTCAGCAACCAAATCAGTAACCTCATTTCACATCCAAAAATTCATATTTTTTCACTTGCAGCTCATTTGGACAAGGAATGTCCCCCATGTTTGAGAAGATGGTTCAGAAGGGAGCTCCTGGCAGTCCCCAGGGTTTTTGCATCCAGGGTGGGCTGGAGCCCCCGGATGGGGACATGACAACCAACTTCAATTACAGAAGAAAAAGAGAAAATCCCAACCCAGAGAGGAACCTGGTCTCCCAGCTCCCAGGGGTCAAATGCCTTGATCCTCCTAACTTGGTCCTAACATATCCATTACAGAGCCCCTCTTGAACTCCCACGATATGCCCCAAAGTCATGACAGGGCCCAAAGCATGGTGAGCTTCATCAGTTTGCCTTTACTGCGACCCATCAGAGTGGGAAAAGATTCATGGACTCAGGCTACAAATATTGGTGACTAATGAAATTGGTGGCCACCATGTCATACACTGGGGATCCAGTGGAGAGTAACACAGTCACGTTCTCTGACCTCTGGGGCTTATAGCCTGGTCGGGGAGAACAGGTAAGAATCAGGTAAACAGAAAAATCGGACCCGCTATCCGATAGCGCTTAGCGTCAAGAAGACAATAAAACAGGGGGTTGATACTGGGTCGTAGGGCGTAATGCTGGATGCAGAGGTCAGAGAAGTCTTCCCCAAGAAGGTGACATGGCTGAGACCTGACCACTGGGCATTCCAGGCGGTCCTGGAGAGCTCTGTTTTGGGTGGTCGCCATGTCAGGATTTCTGCAGTGACATGAAGGTCACAAGGATCCCCAGACCCTAATTTCAATCAACAGTGAATCACAGTGACTCTGCAAGCACCACCATCCCTCCTCCAAACCCCCACCACACCCAGGATGGCAATTTGTTTGACCAACAGGGAGAAGATTATTCCAAAATACACTTGGTGGAAAGTGGCCATGCGGAGGGGGCAGTCCCCAGCTGCTCTTTCATGGCAGTATCTTTGGGGATCCAGAACTTCTCATGGGACAGCACCTGCTGCCAAGGCTTTGCCCCTGGAGTTAATTTCCATGAAGTCTGCCTTTCGAGACTTCTGCACGAAAAGGGAAATGGAGGCAGGAGGTGTTACTGCTGATAGAAACCAGTTAGCATTTGCAAGGAGGAAGGGAACGGGCATTACCTGAATATTTCTATGCACAAGCCTTGTGCTGGACATTTTACCTGTGAGGTCTCCTTCAGTCCCGGGAGGAAGGTATTAAAAGCTCCATATGACAGCCAAGGATATGGAGTCTCTGAGCGGCAAAGCATTTTCTTCAAGGTCACACGGCAAGGAAGTGGCAGAGCTGCACTAACATTACGTCACTAACACATTATTAATCATACTATGCTAATTACATTAAAGAAATGCACGGATCGCTTACCAGGTCCCAGGCTCCCCATCAAGTGCCTTAGCGTCACACACAGTTTCCCTGAGTTCTCACCAGAGATGATTAGCATTCCCATCTAGCAGATGAGAAGACTGAGGCTCCGCAGGTGAAGTAGGCTGCCCGGGGTCATTCAGCCCCTAATGTGAGAAAGCCAGAATTCAAACCAGGTATGTCTGATTCCCCCTTTTTGTTTCAGAAGGAGAGACTGATGTTAAGGCAGAAAAGGATGGAATCATTCAATATTAAAAGAAACCGAATAAATATGACCAACTAAATGCAAAGCCTGATTCTGTGCTGGAAACTGCACTGAAGGGAAAAGTGCCATAAAGTACGTTTTGTGCTCAACTGACAAACTTGGAATGTGGATAGTAGACTAGATAAAAATGCTGTCTCCATCTTGAATTTATGATGGTGGTGACTCCGCTGTGTGTTTCTCATGAATATTTTCGTCCTTAGGAGACACACAGTACAGTATGCAGAGGTAAAAGGCAACTTCTTCGTATGGCTCAAAAAAAGCGTCTGGACAAATGCAGGTGTGTGTACAGAGAAAAAAGGCAAATGAGGCAAAATGTTAATGATAGATGAATCTCATGAGTATATTTATTTCTCTGTATGTTTGAAATTAGCTCTGAATAAAAAATTTAAAAGGGAGCAGGAGAGAGAGAGGGAATTGCCTGACATTGGATGATAAGCTTGTTGGTATTTTCTGAATCCTACTCCAGGGATGGTTCAACTCTTTTCTGTGTCCTAATTCTTCCCCTCTATCTGAAATTCTACCATTATTAATTCATTCCTCCAGCTTTACATGTCCAGTTTTCCAATACATATACCTTCGAGAGTTATTTGTCATTCAGATCTTAGGGAGACTGATTCGAGATATTAGTACTCACCATTGTTTGCCAGGCACGGTGGTAAGCACCTTCTCTACATTGTCTCACATAATTGACCTTATAGTCCCAAAGGCCATAAAAGGTAGTTATTCTTACTATCTTCATTTTAGAGACCCAGAAACCTGGGCACAGAGAGTGTGGTAACTGGTCCCAAGTGCCTCAGCCAATGGACAACAAAGCCCAGGTTTGAACTGAGACGTGTCTGAGACAAAAGCTCAAACTCTTCACTTCTATAAAACTGCAATATTTCTAACAAGTAAAGAGTTTGCTTTCATAGCAGAAGAATAAACTAGATACCAATTAATACACCAGTTTGCATTCTTCCCAAGATGCACACCTGATTTCCTAATCTCTACTCAGTGTCCGAGGCTCCGCTCTTATGTGCTGGGTCAGTAACCTTCATTTTCTGGAGAAGCATCTTTAAAAGGTACAATGAATGACTTCCTGCCTTGGGACATTAGCTGGCTTCTGAGCAACCACAGGGAATTTAGAAATCACTGCAATTTACCAGATGCTATTATTAACCATCATCGGGCATTCTGACTTTCCCAGGGTGGTCTCCTTGTCAAATGGCCAGTCCCACTGTCAGACCACAGCTCTTCCTAAGCGCGTCAGAAAACGCTGATCTCTGTGGCTGACAGCTCAAGAGGATGCAAAGTCAGAACCCCTCTGGGAGGTTCCCCACCACCCCAGAAACCAAATATAAAATCTTGCAGAGCATGTAAGTCCCCGAAAAGTCAATCCTTAATTTCCTAGTCTTATCTCTTACTGCTCCCCTTTACCGCCAGTTCAGATCATACCAAATTTCTGGCATTTCCCTGAAAAGTGTCTGATTTTGTCTCATAGTTGAGCAAATGCTCTTCCTCATGCTTAGAATGCCCCATTGTCCCAATTCCAACTTCTCCTGCCAAACTCCGGTTTGTTCTTTTTGTCACAGCCTAGATGTCACTTTCTCCAGGAAGCCTTCCCTAAATCCTACACTGGAGTAAGTGCCCCTTCTATGGGGTCTCCAGGATCAGGATATTAGCTTGTCTCTTAATCTCCTTGTAAAAGCCCATCTCTCTCCCTTTATAAGTTCTTTTCAGTCCCATGAAGCAGGGACTATGGTTTTTGTTCCCTCATTATTGAGCATAGCCTAGTACAGAACAATGACTCAGGAAATATTCAGTCCATGAATTTAAAAAAGGAAGGAAAATTAAGCATAACATTAAACTGAATTCCCATGTACATTGGTGAGGGTTTTAAGTTAAGCCCATGACTCTATAATGTGAGAGGTAATTTGGAAAATTACTCAGGCCCTGGTTAAAGAGACATGGTTCTAAATTCCAGATCTGCAACTCTGTGACTTTAAACAAGTTACCTAACTTCTCTGCACCTCAGGTTCCCTGATCTGTAAAATAAACACAGCATTGCCTCTGACTCAGGGCTTTATTATGAGCATCAAACACTAGACCCATGGTGCTCTTAGGACTGACCCTGACACTGACAAATACTGGATAAATTCTGGCCATTATGACTGTGACTTGTTGTGTTATTATATTATTATCATGACTATTATTGTTGAAGTCATATTAAAAGGAAAAGAATCAGGCATAGACATTCAGTCAGCTGCTGCCATGGAAACCTAAGTATCCGGAAGTGTAATTGACTCTTCATCCAGATGTTGGCTATACCATAGTATCTGGGGGTCTTGGCTCTAGCAGAATCTACCTCTGCAAACAAGATTTCTGTTTTCTTTGTCAAACTTAAACTTGATGAGGAAAAACAAAGCACGTCGTTTCAAATTCCTAATCTCTTGTGTCCAGAACAAAGACAGCAGTGTTCTGCTAATCTGGTCTGAAACTTTGAGTTGGGCAAGATAATTCCTAAGTCTTGAAGGTACTTTTTTCTTTCCAGGTACATTTTACTGATAGCAAATGAGCTGTTAGCTATAAGGCCTTTAGCCCTGTGGGTGTGCATGCTGCTTCTAAGGAAGCCCAGAGCTGTTGAGGCAGCATACATAGGGGTTAGGCACACAGACTTAGAGCCGGGCCCCAGAGCTTACTAACTGTACCATCCTGGGCAAATTACTTCTTTGTGCATCAGTTTCTTCATCTATAAAATGGGGATAATGATGACATCTATCTGAGAGGTTTTCATAGGAAGATTAAATAAATAGGTGTATGTAAAGTGCTTTGAACAGCACCTCATACTATATGTTTATTAAATAAAGTGAATAACAGTACTTTGTGGTCAACTCAAACAAGAGAAATAATAACACATTGTAACATCAGAGCGTTGAGGACCATGGATGGGTATATTTATTTTTGCATTTTTGTTTCAAAGGTATTTCTTTAGGAGGGCTGTAAGGAGGCAGAAAGAAAATCCTTTTTGTTCTACCTGTGTAGTTGGCAATTCCTGTGGGGGAGAAATCAATGTGAATTTGATAAACAGTTTGCAACCCTCTCTGGAAAATCCCTAAAATTGATTTCACTAAGATGCCTCTAGAAAGTCCTCTAGAAAGAAGGCAAAAATAAACACAGACTTTTCTCTAAACTAGGGTGTGAAATTTTATTTCCAATAATAATAATAATACTTTTTAAAAAGACCAGCTACATCCAAGGCAAAGATAATTTATTCAATGAGGGATTGTTTAAATATAGACTAAGATAGCACTAATCATTATAACCAGCAACAAATACTATATATTTAAATAACATTTTTAAATAATGTCTGAAAAAAATAAAATGATAATGTCTGCCTTCCACATATGCCCTATTCCTCATGTACAATAGAATAAAGAGAACAGAGCCCAGAATTAGGCAACTTATGTTATCTGTATGAGCTTCTATTCATAAGCAAGTGATTTCATGTCTAGGCCTCAGTTTTCCTGTCTGTGAATTGGGGATGATATTCCTTACCCTTTGGTATGTTGCAAGTGTTAAGTGAGTGAGTTACATGAAGGCTCTTACATGGTGACTGGCACACATTGTTAGCATTATTGCCTCACACAATAAATTTTGAAGAGTAAATCATGAGATTAGGATGTGAAAGTCAAGTTAAGTGACTGTGCCTTGCAAATTTCACAGGAGAGGTATTATTTTAAAAGGATTTATATTTTAAGGAATGATTGTTAAATTTCTAGGTATGGTAATGACAGTAGGGGTATGTTTTTAAAAGGAACGCTTCCAGACTATAGGCTCTAAGTGCCATTAACCACTACAAAGACAGAGGGCTTCATGGAAGAAATGGCTGATTCCAGGTAGAAGTCTGCTTCTGTCTGCTTGACAAAGTTGCACTCATCCTTCAAGGCCCAGTCAAATGTCACCTTCCTTCCTCTTCTGGAAGAATTGCTTAAACATGATTACCTGCTATCTTTCTTTTAGCCAGTGCTGATATTTGCTGGCTTTTGAGAATAATAAACATCACCTACCAATGCTGTTCTGTAGCTTGCCTCCTCCTGTCTTCATTGGAAAGATTCCTAATATTGCCAAGCAAAATCTTAGGTAAAGGACTATGTATCCCATTTTTGAAAACTTTATTATGGAAAAATTTCAAATACACTCAAAAGTAGAAGTACAGTGAACTCACACGTATCAATAACTATCAACTCATGACCAACCTTGTTTCATTTCTATTCTCCCCAACTCCCTTGTCAGCATGATTTTGGAACTAATTTAAAACATCCTATTTTTACTATATCCAGCTAGGCTGTCATTGAAAATAGAAGGAGAGATAAAAAGCTTCCAGGACAAACAAAAACTGAAAGAATTTGCAAACACGAAACTAGCCCTACAAGAAATATTGAAAGGGGTCCTCTAAGCAAAGAGAGTGCCTAAAAGTAACATAGACCAGAAAGGAACATAGACAACATACAGTAATAGTCAGTCACCTTACAGGCAATACAATGGCACTAAATTCCTATCTTTCAATAGTTACCCTGAATGTAAATGGGCTAAATGCCCCAATCAAAAGACACAGGCTATCAGATTGGATAAAAAAACAAGACCCATCGATATGCTGTCTGCAAGAGACTCATTTTAGAACCAAAGACATCCCCAGATTAAAAGTGAGGAGGTGGAAAATCATTTACCATGTTAATGGACACCAAAAGAAAGCTGGGGTGGTAATCCTTATATCAGACAAATTAAATTTTAAACCAAAGACTATAATAAGAGATGAAGAGGGACACTATATCATACTTAAAGTGTCTATCCAACAAGAAGATCTAACAATTGTAAATAATCTACGCCCCTAACATGGGAGCAGCCAATTATATAAGCCAATTAATAACAAAAGCAAAGAAACACATTGACAACAATAAAATAATAGTGGGGGACTTTAACACCCCCCTCACTGAAATGGACAGATCATCTAAGCAAAAGATCAACAAGGCAATAAAGACTTTAAATGACACACTGGACCAAATGGATGCCACAGATATGTTCAGAACATTCCAACCCAAAGCAACAGAATACACATTCTTCTCTAGTGCCCATGGAACATTCTCCAGAATAGATCACATCCTAGGTCACAATTCAGGTCTCCACTGGTACCAAAAGATTGGGATCATCCCCTGCATATTTTCAGACCACAGTGCTTTGAAACTAGAACTCAATTACAAGAGGAAAGTCGGAAAGAACTCAAATACCTGGAGGCTAAAGAGCGTCCTACTAAAGAATGAATGGGTCAGCCAGGAAATTAAAGAAGAATTAAAAAAAATTCATGGAAACAAATGAAAATGAAAACACAACTGTTAAAAATTTTTGGGATGCAGCAAAGGCAGTCCTAAGAGGAAAGTATATAGCAATACAAGCCTTTCTCAAGAAACAAGAAAGGTCTCAAATACACAACCTAACCCTACCTCTAAAGGAGCTGGAGAAAGAACAGCAAATAAAGCCTAAACCCAGCAGGAGAAGAGAAATAATAAAGATCAGAGCAGAAATCAATGAAATAGAAACCAAAAGAACAGTAGAACAGATCAAGGAAACTAGGAGCTGATTCTTTGAAAGAATTAACAAGATTGATAAATCCCTGACCAGACATATCAAAAGGAAAAGAGAAATGACCCAAATAAATAAAATCATGAATGAAAGAGGAGAGATCACAACCAACACCAAAGAAATACAAACAATTATAAGAACATATTATGAGCAACTCTATGCCAGCAAATTAGATAATCTGGAAGAAATGGATGCATTCCTAGAGATGTATCAACTACCAAAAGTGAACCAGGAAGAAATAGAAAACCTGAACAGACCTATAACAACTAAAGAAATTGAAGCAGTCATCAAATATCTCTCAAGAAACAAAAGCCCAGGGTCAGATGGCTTCCCAGGGGAATTCTACCACACATTTAAAGAAGAATTAATACCTATTCTTCTGAAACTGTTCCAAAAAAATAGAAATGGAAGGAAAACTTCCAAACTCGTTTTATGAGGCCACCATTACCTTGATCCCCAAACCCAACAAAGACCCCATCCAAAAGGAGAATTACAGACCAATATCCTTGATGAACATGGATGCAAAAATTCTCACCAAAATACTAGCCAATAGGACCCAACAGTACATTAAAAGGATTATTCACCACGACCAAGTGAGATTTATCCCTGGGCTGCAAGGTTGGTTCAACATTGACAAATTAATCAATGTGATACAATACATTAATAAAAGAAAGAACAAGAACCATATGATCCTCTCAATAGATGCAGAAAAAGCATTTGACAAAGTACAGCATCCTTTCTTGACCAAAACTCTTCAGAGTATTGGGATAGAGGGTACATACCTCAATATCATAAAAGCCATCTATGAAAAACCCACAGCGAATATCATTCTCAATGGGGAAAAACTGAGAGCTTTCCCCCTAAGGTCAGGAACATGGCAGGGATGTCCACTATCACCACTGCTATTCAACATAGTATTAGAAGTCCTAGCCACAGCAATCAGACAACAAAAAGAAATAAAAGGCATCCAAATCGGCAAAGAAGAAGTCAAACTCTCACTCTTTGCAGATGATATGATACTTTATGTGGAAAACCCAAAAGACTCCACCCCAAAACTGCTAGAACTCATACAGGAATTCAGTAAAGTGGCAGGATATAAAATCAATGCACGGAAATCAGTGGCATTCCTATACACCAACAACAAGACAGAAAAAAGAGAAATTAAGGAGTCGATCCCATTTACAATTGCACCCCAAACCATAAGATACCTGGGAATAAATCTAACCAAAGAGGCAAAGAATCTACTCAGAAAACTATAAAATACTCATGAAAGAAATTGAGGAAGACACAAAGAAATGGAAAAACGTTCCATGCTCATGGATTGGAAGAACAAATATTGTGAAGATGTCAATGCTACCTAGAGCAATCTACACATTCAATGCAATCCCTATCAAAATACCATCCACTTTTTTCAAAGAAATGGAACAAATAATCCTAAAATTTGTATGGAACCAGAAAAGACCCCGCAAAGCCAGAGGAATGTTGAAAAAGAAAAGCAAAGCTGGCGGCATCACAATTCTGGACTTCCAGCTCTATTACAAAGCTGTCATCCTCAAGACAGTATGGTACTGGCACAAAAACAGACACATAGATCAATGGAACAGAATAGAGAGCCCAGAAATGGACCCTCAACTCTATGGTCAACTAATCTTCAACAAAGCAGGAAAGAATGTCCAATGGAAAAAAGACAGTCATTGGACAGCTACATGCAGAAGAATGAAACTGGACAATTTCTTTACACCACACACAAAAATAGACTCAAAATGGTCGAAAGACCTAATGTGAGACAGGAGTCCATCAAAATCCTCAAGGAGAACACAGGCAGCAACCTCTTCGACCTCAACCACAGCAACTTCTTCCTGGAAACATCACCAAAGGCAAGGGAAGCAAGGGAAAAATGAACTATTGGGACTTCGTCAAGATAAAAAGCTTTTGCACAGAAAAAGAAACAGTGAACAAAACCAAAAGACAACTGACAGAATGGGAGAAGATATTTGCAAATGACATATCAGATAAAGGGCTAGTATCCAAAATCTATAAAGAACTTCTTAAACTCAACACCCAAAGAACAAATGATCCAATCAAGAAATGGGCAGAAGACATGAACAGACATTTTTCCAAAGAAGACATCCAAATGGCCAACAGACATATGAAAAAGTTCTCAACATTGCTCGGCAACAGGGAAGTCCAAATCAAAACCTCACTGAGATACCACCTCACACCAGTCAGAATGCCTAAAATTAACAAGTCAGGGAACGACAGATATTGGTGGGGATGAGGAGAAAGGGGCACCCTCCTACACTGTTGGTGGGAATGCAAGCTGGTGCAGCCACTCTGGAAAACAGTATGGAGGTTCCTCAAAAGTTGAAAATAGAGTTACCATACGACCCAGCAATTGCACTACTGGGTATTTACCCCAAAGATACAAATGTAGGGATCCGAAGGGGTACGTGCACCCCGATGTTTATAGCAGCAATGTCCACAAGAGCCAAACTATGGAAAGAGCCAAGATGTCCATCGACAGATGAATGGACAAAGAAGATGTGGTATATATATACAATGGAATATTTTGCAGCCATCAAAAGGAATGAAATCTTGCCATTTGCAATGATGTGGATGGAACTGGAGGGCATTATGCTGAGCAAAATAAGTCAATCAGAGAAAGACATGTATCATATGACCTCACTGATATGAGGAATTCTTAATCTCAGGAAACTGAGGGTTGCTGGAGTGGTGGGGGGTGGGAGGGATGGGGTGGCTGGGTGATAGATATTGGGGAGGATATGTGCTATGGTAAATGCTGTGAATTGTGTAAGACTGTAGAATCACAGACCTGTACCTCTGAAACAAATAATACATTATATGTTAGAGAAAAAAAAGAAGAAGAAGAAGAAGATAGCAGGAAGGGAAGAATGAAGGGGGGAAAATTGGAGGGGGAGACGAACCATGAGAGACTATGGACTCTGAGAAACAAACTGACGGTTCTAGAGGGGAGGGGGTGGGGGGATGGGTTAGCCTGGTGATGGGTATTAAAGAGGGCACGTACTGAATGGAGCACTGGGTGTTATATACAAACAATGAATCATGGAACGCTACATCAAAAACCAATGATGTAATGTATGGTGATTAACATAACATAATAAAAAAATAAAAAATAAAACATCCTATTTTTTTATTTGTAAATATTTCTAGGTATTCATACCCCGGTACCCTGGTGAATGCCAGCTGTGCTTTCAAGGCTGCTGTTAGCCCACGGGACGTTTGTGCAAGTGAGAACAAGGAAAGGCAGCCCTCAACAGCTCAGCACACCCCCTGTCTCCGCCCCTCCCCCTCTGGTGGGGGAAGCAGTACCAAACGCAGTGGGGAGGGTGCCTTGAGGTGCTAGGGTCCTGTTCTCTGCTTCTCTCCCTCTTCTATTCACACCCTGTGACATATCCCTTCAGGTTGGGATGCAAGAGAGGCTGAGTGACTAGCCTGCAGTCCCAAAGGCAGCCAAAGACAAACACAGGCTGATATTCAGGGCCCCAGACATAGGAGTGTCAGTCAAGGGATTTCTGTTCAGAACCTACAAGATTCCCGCCACAGGAACTTGCTGCTCCTCAAACCTCCCTCTCAACTCAGTTCTCTCTCCCTCTCTCTCTCATTTTTTTAATTTAAATCTGATTAGCCAACGTATAGTACATCATTAGTTTTTGCTATAATGTTCAATGATTCATTTGTTGCGTGTAACACCCAGTGCTCATCACATCACATGCCCTCTTTAATACCCATCACTGAGTTTCCCCATCCCCCCACCCACCTCCCTTTCTGCAACCCTCAGTTTGTTTCCTGGAGTCAAGAGTCTTGTATGGCTTGTCTCCCTCTCTTATTTCTTCCCCTTCATTTTTCCCCCCTTTCCCCTATGGTCCTCTGCACTATTCCTTATGTTTCACATATGAGTGAAACCATATGATAACTGTCTTTCTCTGATTGACTTATTTCACATAGCATAATACCCTCCAGTTCCATCCATGTCTATGTAAATGGTAGATATTCATCTTTTCTGATGGCTGAGTAATATTCCATTGTATATATAAACCACATCTTCTTTATCCATTCATCTTTTGAAAGGACATCTCGGCTCCCTCCACAGTTTGGCTATTGTAGGCCTTGCTGCTCAGTTCTCAAATTCTGTACCAAAGCCACACTGTTCAGAGTTGGCTGTCTCTTTAATAAGGAAACAGCACCCCCTGCTGTCTCTCCAGACTATAGCCAGATTCATTTTAGGGCTTAGGACCTAGGTACACCCCCTCACTACACTTCTGGAGTCCAGCCAGACCACTGTTTACTGCCTTTTTTGCTTGTTTGTTTGCTGTATTTCAAACAAACTTGGTGCTGAGGATTTGGAGATACCATCTAATGTATTATTGTTATTATGAATTATAATGATAACAACAATTACCAATTATTGAACACTTCTGTTAAATGCATTATTTTAAAGCCCTTAAATGCATTATTTTAATTCTCATAGCAATAAAGCTTATTATCCCCCTTTTGTGGATTAAGAAACTGAAAATATGGACTACTTGATATAATTACTTTTTATTTAACAGTTTAATAGTAATAATTTAAAATTTTTTATGTATTCATTCATTCAACACACTGGCATTTAGCACCTGCTGTATCTCAGGCTCCACAGGTACAATGATGACTAAGGCATGCCTTTGCCTTCGTGAAGTCATAACAGAGTATGGAGGGGGAATGAGAGCAGAAAAGAGCTAATATTAATTGAGCATCCACTCTGGGCCATTCTCCACCATGTTTTTAATTGTACTATCTCATCTGATCCTCCAACAATTCTGTGAGGTAGGCGTTTCTACATCCATTTTACAAATGAGAAAAACTGAGGCACAGAGAGTTCAAATTACTTGCCCAAGTTTGTACAGCTGGTCAGTAGAGGAACTGGGATTTAAACTCAGTTCTCCCTGATGCCAAAGTCTTGCTTTGGGGGAGTATATATTGGAACGAATGCAATTGTTAAAAAAGGCTTATTATAGCTTAAGAGAGGGGTCAAGAAGATGGAATGAGCAACTCTTCCCCGAGGCAGGCAGATAATACACTAAAATGGTTAGTGATCTTTGAGTTCTGTTGATCATTCGTTTCCTCAATCATCCAATGAGCCAAAAAGAACAATGTTTCCTGGGCACCTCATATGTGCTAGGCATCTTGCTGGAAACCGGGAGATGGTAATGGACAGGCTAGTATGGTGACGCCTACCTTCATGGAGCTTATAGCTGGGGGGATAAGGTAGGTCTAGCATGAAACAGTGGAACTCCCTGTAAACTCTCCAGCTAGGATCAGGTGCTGGGAAGGAAGAGGAATAACAGGTGTTAAAAGGAGAGCCCTGAGACCGAGGGTGTGTTGAGGAGGTCTGACTGAGGAGGCCACATTTGAGCTGCTTAGATGGCTGGGGAGAAGAAGCTAAATGGAGAGAGGACAGGACAGCCGCCAGGCAGGAGGAAGAGCACATCTGAAAGTTCAAGGCCAGAAGCAGGTGGGAGTGGGAAGGCTGTGGAAAGGAGACACAGAAAGGAGGGTGGGGCTAGGGAGGGTTCCCGAGTGATCAAGCCGACACTGGGAATGTTAACCAGGAGCAGTGCTTCTCAGACCAGCTGTGGGAAGCACAATTTCTGTTTTTGTCTCTCTGTTCCCTCACACACCAATACCTGTGTAAAAAACAACAAGAAAAATGAAATAAAAAAAACAGACATACAAACTAGTAGCACACACTTACGACTACTAGATTCAACAGACATAAAATTATTCTGTCCAATTGTTGTTTTCGTACTTCCCTCCTTGCAGACCAGCCCCAGTTTGCAAATTGGCCCCAGTCAAAGCCCATGCTCGGAGAAGCACTGCTTTAGAGCTTTGGTGAGCCATGGTTATCTGCACATGGAAGAAATAACAGACATGGCGAAAAGAAGAGAGGAGGGTGTGCGGTAGGTGGGTGGCAAAGGCAAAGCCGTGACGAGCAACCCGGTGTGTTTGGGAATGGCAGGGTGTTGGGTCGGGCTGGAGAGGAAGTGGCAAGGCCAGGGGGCAGCGCTCAGCTGTGATGAATGAAGAATTGGGCGCTGGGCAGGCCCCCACGCCACAGAAGCACCTGCCAGGGTCATTGATCTCTTTTGAGGGTTCTAGAGCAGCCAGGGGGAGTCCCACCTGCAGGACTTGTCCTGTTTTGAGCATCTGATTGCTGGTCTCAGCATACTCCCTCTGAAAAGGAAAAAGAAAAAGTAAAGAAATTAGCCTTTGATCAGATCAATACTGAAGTCACTGGCACCCATCTATAATGTGATTAGAAAGCTTGGAAATGCAATCGCTCAGGAACTTTAATCGGTAATAACTATTTGACTCAACATGGGCATTTTAGAAGTACTCATTTTATCATCTCAAGTATATTAGCAGCAACTCCAGGGTAAAGAATAAAATCGTCAGCATAACAGAAATCACTTCTCTTTCCGAGCCCTGGGCCCAAATGTTTCTCACACGATATTTACAAACGAGGAGTTGAGGGTAGGGCCATTATGTAGGGCACACGAATTCACACATCTAAGTAGGTGGCAGATGTAGGACTCCAACCCTGACCACCTGTCCAGCCCAGAGCCCTGGGGCTCGCCCACCTGTGCGACAATGAACCAGTGGGTGAGGTGGGGTGGCTAAAGAGCCCCAGGGCAGGACTGGGAGGCCCATGGGGAAATACTTCACATCACTAATGCATCTTCTGCACCCATACTACCAGGGGCCTCGAAAGTAATGGCAAAGAAGCTTTTCAAACTTTTGGTGGGAGTAGAAGTAAAAAACAATCTAAACAACTACTTTAGGAAAACACCGAAACTCAAAGGAAAAATGATACAGAAGGGGTTCAGGGGTAAGTGGCTGAGAAACTGGGTTGTTTAAAAATTACCCAGCAGAGGGGCGCCAGTGGCTCAGTTGGTTAAGCATCTGCCTTCAGCTCAGGTTGTGATCTCGGGGTCCTGGGATCAAGCCCCATGCCCCTGCTCCCTGCGGAGCAAGGAGTCTGCTTTTCCCTCTCCCAATGCCCCTTCAGCTCCCCTGCCCCGCTCATGCTCTCTCTCTCTCTCAGATAAATAAATACAATCTTAAATAAATAAATAAGTAAATAAGTAAACTTATCCAGCAGAACTGGCAGATGAGAAATCTGACATGTCCCTAAAATTGCCACTTACCCTTCGCTGAGCATATGCTCAGTGCCTTTCCTATACTATCTCATTCAGCCTCATTTTCATAACTCTAGGGAGGGGGTGTGGGCATTCCTACTTTACAGATGAAAAACTTAGGTCCAGGAAAGTTAAGTGAGTGGCTCCGAGTCTTGGAGTTCTTAAGTGGGAAAGCCAGAATTTGAACCAAGTTGTGAGACTCCAGAGCCTGAAGTCTCAAGCTCAGTGCTGTCTATCTCTGCAGATAATGCAAGGTTAAAAGCTTTGGCCAGTGAAGTGAAGCTGAGAATATTCTCAAAAGGCAGCAGGTGCTTCCCTGGGACCCATGACGTTGGGAGTGCTGGCCCCTGTGTGTCTGAAATGTGAGTCTTCCTTCTGGCACCAAGTGGATGGCTCCTCCTGCGTGGCCTCTGATAAATGAACTGGGTGGACCCACAGGTAGAGTTTCCATTTCTCTTCTCAAGTGTATGTTCCATGGGATTCCTCCAAGAGTGTTCAGCCTGATAATGAACATCCATCTGAGAACAGCAGTCCATGGCAGGTCATGCTCCATGCAGGAGGGTTTCCCTTTCTCCTGGACAAAGGCCACAGCACTAGTCAGTGCACAGACTTGGTCGACATGGCTTGTTGGCTGAGATGAATTTGACCATGCATGATGATAATTATGATCCTGACAGCATCATCACAGTGGGAATTATCCAGGACGAATCCAGAGAAGCAAATAGCACCTAGCAGGGCCAGGTGTAAGTCTGAAATGTGACCTCTGTTTGCACCCTGAAGAAGAGTCTTGAAGGGACCTTTCCATTGAGACAGCCACCAACATTACGTCCAGTTGCAACCAATCATTCCTGGAAACTTTCTGCACCACTGACAGCTGGGCTATGGAGATGGCCATCCTGACTCAAGGGGACAATATTGGATAATAAATCAGTAAAGTTCTGGTCCTCCCAAAGCTCACATTCTAGAGGGGAGAAAGACATTAGGGAAGCAAATCCATAATAAATGAAACAATTAGTGAGTGTGGTAAGTATTAGGCAGGAAATAAATTGGGTGATGAGTCAGAGAATAACTGGGGGAGTGAATCTGTCAGGGTCCCAGCAGGAAATACTCAAACTGAATAATTATTAAAGAGACAGTTTACAAAAGTGTGGGCAAGATCAGATAGAACAGAAGGTTATGGGCGCAGTACCCCATGGCTAAAAACAGCTGGGCACCATTTCTACCCCTAGCCAGAAGGGGGAGGGGAGGGAGCAATTACCAGAACCTGGAACAGGTCAACTGAGAGCCTGATTGACAGGATCTGTGACCTTTGGAAGCCACAGCACCAGCCTCAGTGACGCAACAGGGAGGGAACAGGACTAGTAAAGAAGGCCTACCATCAGAAATATCATTCGGAGGAAGGCCTTTGATGCTTCACTTCCAAGATGAAGTCTCCCAGACATAAGGCTTGACAAAAGCCAAGTTAGGGAGAAGAGATGCCCTGTAACAGAGCAGAAATGGCTCAGCACTCCAGTGTGATCTCACACTGAATGCACACTCTTCAAGTACAGTAGCTTTTGCAAACAGACACCCCTGGGACTTAACCTAATACCCACCAGGCCAGCTTAGAACAAATGAACTCTCTTCCATCTGCCTGTTCAGGCTGGAGGGAGGCAGCCTCTAGACCTTGAAGGATGACATTGGGCACTTAGTATTTCCAGGGCTCAGTTTCCTCATTTATAAAAAGAGGGCATCAGGCTTCACGATTTCTCAGTACCAGGCAACGCTGTGTAGAGGAAGAAACACAGGCTTTGAAGCCAGCCTGCCGCAAGTACAAATCCCTCCATACTACAACTAGCTGGACAAGGTTGGCTGTACCCCATCTCTGGGTCTCAGCTTCCCTATCTGACAAATGGGAATGATAACCTCTACTCCGGCCAATCATGACATTTAAACAATGTATGTGAAATCTCTAGCATTCTGTACATAGAGTAGGAGCTCCCTACATGTCTACTCTGGTCCTTTAAGGCAATATAATGGAAGGGTCAAGAGAGTGGTTTCCATGGTAGACAGCACAAGTTTGAAACCGGCTCCAGCACTTTCTGGTCAGGGACCTTGGGCAAGTCATGTAATCTCTCCAAGCCTCTGCTTCCTTATCTGTAAAACAGGAAAGGAAAAAAGAAAGGCCGCTTGCCTCTGTAGGAGCATGTTGTCAGAATCAAATGAATTAACGCATATCAAGCACTTTGAATATCTTCCCCTGCCCCCACAACTCATCCCTTCAACTATAATATTCCGTGGCTGTAGATAAATTGCAAAAAGCTTTCCAGAATGTTCTCTATGAGATTTTCTCAGTACTTTGAGTTCAAAAAAGTTACCTGGCGTTGATTAAATATGGTGTTGTCAGAATTTTCACTGTAATGGGATTGTGCTCAGAAGCCCAACACCTAACCTTACTTTGCCCTGGGTGACATGCCTCCAAAATGGTACACTGCATGCCCAGCAGAGACAGCATGAACCAGAAGCAAAGAACCCATGTTTATCTCAGATCCTCAGAAGGCCACCAACCAAAGGAGTGCTGCCCCCAATCCTCAGCATCTCAATTTATTGCCCTAACAGCTTTCTCGGCCCCCTGGTGTGGCTTCATATGAAGCAAAAGGAATTCAAGTGACTAAGAAGGGAGCTGCTAATTTAAATGAATAACTTTGGCAAAATGAGCCCCCCTGAAGAGCTCTGAGGGAGATAATGGCAGCTTCTGTTTAGAGGCTGGAGTCAGGATGGTTGTTTATTGCAGTCTTGGGCCAAGCATTGCTATAGCAACAAATGACTTCACGACAGTTTTGAACAGACTGTTTCTTTGAAAGAGTTTACATAATAGGGATTACTTGCGTTCTTTCTGGAGGGATAACATAAGGACTTTTTTCTCCCCTTTTCTTAAACATGAGAACGCCTGAAGGAATAACCCTTTTCAAAAGCTGTACAGTGGACAGCAGTGGGGTTGGGGGGGAATAGACTAGATGGCTTTGCCCCAAAACATTAGCAGTTATATTTCCTACATGGAGAGATTATAGGTGATTTGTTTTGTTTTGTTTTTCTTTTTGGGTGTTTTTCTGGGTCTTCTGTGATGGTTTTAGTTTTGTAGCTAGGAAAAAAAATTTAGGTTAAAAACAATACACCAACTATGATAAGTTGTAAGCCTGGAAATGTTAGAAAGCTCAGGATCAAAATAGGAAAGGGTGTTGGTGGCCCAAAAGAAGGTGGGGCCTGGTGTTGGGAAAGGAATGGCCCACAGCAGCTTTGCAACACTGCTGACCCTGGCCTGGGGTTGGCTGACTTTGGCAGTAACCCCAAAGGTTACTGAGTGACATGCGGCTGGTTGACATCTTGCTGAGGGGTGAAGGTGAACCCTGCTGACCTTGAGCTGGAGGAAGAGAGCCCCACCACTGCCCTCTGCCCCATTCCATCACTCGATTCTGAGCCCACATGCACCAGTTCTCCTGAGATCAAAACTATGTTTCCTGGTGAAGAGTGGCCACAGGTGATGGGGGAAAAAGTCAGTGGTTAATGTGTGATATGAGGGTTTACCCAGAGATCTCATGACTTAGGAGGGAAATGATATTTGAAGGACAGCCCTATGCTGTGTGGATACTATTTTTATATTATGAATTAGGTATTTTGTGAAGGTCTTAAGATGTATTTCTCGAAGATGCTTTTTCCAGTGATCAATATAACTGTGTGGTGGGAGTGGGGTAGTAAGGGGGTGGGGAACTTCAGAGGGAAAAAAAAATCAAAGACAGCAAAACTTACAGCATGTATTTATTGAACCCCTTTCGTATACTAGGCATTCGTTTAAAGGAATTCATAGTTATGCAGTAAATATTTAAGCAATGATAACATGCCATCCTATGTTCATAAACAATATAATAGCAGAATATGCTACCCCAAAATATGCCTCTTTGACATAAGGATTAATTGAGCTGTTTATTTTTGAGAACCTACAGACATAGGAGAAACTATAACACAAAAAAGAAGTTACTCTTTTATATGGGACATTTACATTTATAAAGAAAGTCTCCATTTGTAAGTAACTCTAAATCACAAGAAACTCTTTATCAGTGGAGAAGGCACTGACTTCAATCTGCATAGCAAACCTTAACCTTGTTTATTGTGCTTTTCCTGGTAACTTCCCCAGATTGGCCCTTCCCAACATCTTTCGTCTTCAGGGGAGATGGTGTTTAAGCTGGTGGCTTGGGCTATCTTGGAGAGTTACTCAGTTCCTCTGGGTATCTCCCACGTATACATGCGATATACATACATATTGGTAAAAACAAGACAACAGACCCAAAACGGAGTCACTTATGTTAAGCCCCACATCACCAAACTGAGACCTAATTAAAGTACAGTTTTGGCTCTCCCAGGAATGGAATCTTAAACCAGTCCATCAGGAATCACCTGATTAGCACTAGTTAGGTAATCTGCCTGATAGACTCTTGCCATCCTTAAAGGAAAGTAACCTTGCAATAACCAACCTGCTTTTTTGCCTAATATAACTTCCTTGTTCCTGATCCCTTCTGCCTATAAGTTTTTCATTTTATATAGCTCCTTGGAGCTCCTTTCTATCAGGTAGATCAGATGCTGCCAGATTCATGAATCATTGAATGAGGTCAGTAAGGTCTTTAAAATTTATTCAGTTGAGTTTTTGTTTTTTAACAATGTTAACAAACTTCTGTTTGTCTTTCTGTTGTTAATCTGTCTTTTATTATAGGCTGTCTCAACCAAGAACTTAGAAGCATAGAGGGGAAATTATTTTTTCTCTCCTACAATGGCTAAAAACCACAGGCTTGGGGTCAGATTTGCATCCAAATCCAGTTCTGCAAATAACAAGCTGAGTGACCTTGAGCCATTTGCTCAACTTACAGAAATAAGCAGTGCAGTCTGAATTTGAACCCATGCATATATGATCTCAGGGTCTGGGGTTCCTTACATCCAACAGGTTTGGATTGAAAGGATTTGTTGCTTTCTAGAATGTTCTCAGGCTTCTCTGCTCCATCTGGATGTCTGCCTGGCTTCAGCCATAGTTCCGACTATGTAGTGTTCCTCTTGCAGCCCCATGTGTTCTGGAATCTAGGCTTTGGGACACTTTGTTTGCTTAGGCTCTCCTACCTGTCTCCATTTTTAATTTTGTCAGAGCCATGCATTAAGCAAGAACCAGATCCAATTTATTAATTCCTTTCCTATTCCATGATCATGCCCAGAGGTTTGTAGGCACACACTGTAAATCACGAATAATAATAATAATAATAATAATAATAAAGAGTTGTCTGTTGAAAGCTGCCTTAGGGGACATCTGTCAGCTTGTCAGGGACCCCCAGAGAGCCAACTTCCTCTTCCCTCATTCCAGAATAAACCACAGGAAGAGGAGTCTGTAAGTAACAGGAACTTTGAGGCCAAGTGGAGAGAAATTCCCAGCCCCATCCATGTTCTTGGCTAGCCATGAAATCCTGATCCTTTTTTCCTACAAAAATAGTCAGTGTATATATTAATGTGCCAAGCACTTAGCACAGAAGACCAAATGCATCTTTACAATAGCCCTACTAAGTAAGTACTAAAATTATCCTCACTTTACACATAAGGACACTGAATACTCAGAAAGGATAAGTAATTCTAAGATGTACAACTTATAAACTGAGGAACTGGGATGTAAAACCAGAGACACATGATTCCAAACCTGGTCTCTTTTAGCCACACTAAGCTAACAGAAACTTCTAGATCCTTCTTGAAAGTCTTTTTTGAGCATTCCAGCAAAAATTCCCAAGCTGCGGCCCTGGTACAAAAGAGAATTAGGCCAGTGAAAATGTTGTTTAAAACACACATTGTCCTCCAACTAGCTCCCTTCTCTAGGAGATGGATGAAGATTTTTCATTCATTCAACAAACACTCCCCGGCTCCCACTCTGAGCCAGCCACTGGACTAAGTATTGACAATACAGCGGCAGACAAAGCCCAAGCCCCCACAAGCTGATGGTCTAGCAGAAAAGAAAGACAAAGAAACAAATACAGTAAGTATTTTGGAGTATTCTTAAGAATATAGGGGATACATTGAGAGGACTGGGGGGGAGATGAGTTCCTAAGCAAATACCCCATGTGACATCAGAGACGCTGCAGGGGAGGAATAAGCGTATGGCCCTGCCACTTCCCAGCTGAATGATCTCAAGCCCCAAACTAAACCTCTCTGAGCCTCAATTCCTTCATGTATAAAATGCGGAAAATGCTTTTTTGCAAGCCTGGAACAATTAAGTGAGATAACACAGGCCATTTTTAACATCGCTTTTCTTCTCACTCATCACTAAGTCCGTGCTGATTCTATCTCCTAAATGCTCCCCAATCTCATTTCTGTCTCTTCTGCCATTATTTTGAACGAGGCACTGCCAGCTTTCACATGGACTGCACTAGACTGCTTACTGGACCTCCTGAGCCTATTCTTTTCCTCTTTCTATCTGTTCTCCATCATGAAGCTAGAGTCATCTTTCCAAACCACAAATATGATTGTATTCACCACCACCATTCCCATCCTCCACCTGTTTAAGAACACTTAGTGGCTCCCCACAGGTCTCAGGAGAGACCATAATCCTCCACACAACCTCCATGGCCCTGGCAGGGTCTGGCCTCTGTCCTTCTCTGGTCTCCTTTTGCCCTAGGCACCCCCTCGCTCCCTGCACCCCAGCCTTGCCAGACATGCTTCCAAGCCATCACATCTACTAGGCTATTTTCTGACACAGGGTCCATGACCATGTTGTTTCCTCTGCCTACACTGCTCTTCTCCCCTTCTGATCTCAGCCTGAATGTTCCTACCTCAGGGACACGCTCCCTGAAAGCTGTCCCCACTATGACATGTCATTTTCCTGGACAGTGCTTAATTAAATGATCACTTAATATGTTTTTGTGCCCTTTGTGGGTCCCAGTTTGTCTCTTCCTCCAGACCATGAGCTGTTCGCATCTGGCTCTAGACCAGCAAGAGACCTGTTGGTTGGAGCTCACCACTAAATATCTAAAACTTACTATCTGACACAGACACCAAGCAGAGATATTCCAGAAAGATTCTTTGCATGCACTGATGCATGGGATTCAGTAAGTTTATAAAAACGTGAGTTCCTTTTTCCTTGCTTATGGCTCCTCATGCATACAAATTTTAAAAATCTGCTTTTGTTTTGTGGTTGTTTTAACGAAATAAATGATTTGTATGAGTCCTTAACAGTGCAGACTCCTAGAATTGCTCCCCTGTACAAGAGATGGTCGGCAGAGGGCCCCAGAGGAGCAATTATTGAAGTCAGGTCAGTGAAAGGAGCAGCTGCTGGGAGACAGCAGACCCAGTCCTGGGTCAAGTCCATCCTTGAGCCACTCAGAGAGACCACCACCACCACAACCAGGTGGCATATGGCAGTGGGGGTCTGACTTGCCATGTCCAAATCCTTTGGATATGGCCTCAAGAAACATAGGAATCCATAGGGAAGGAGATCAGAGGCCCGTGTAGATTATTTTAACACAAATCCACCGCTTGCTCCTTAATTTGTCAGTTTTCACGATGAAAAATTTGTAATCAAGAGCTCACACCGTTGGGTTGAGTCATGCATGAGTGTTAGGGGAGATTTGCTTTCTTTGGGAGCCACTTTTCGCTTGCCAGTCGTAGTTTTATTTCCATTTTAATTTTCAGAGCATCTGCCCCCCAGCAACAGCCTGTGGTTTGGAATTCGTGGCTGTGTTGTGTGTTTATGCACTATGCTTGCTTGTAATTGACAAATTTAAATTCTGGTCATATTTCATTTATTACACAGACCCGGGGAAAAATCCTCGGCAAAAACCTAATTACAGCGAAAGTGCCACAAGGTAATTGCTGGGAAAGAACTCCTGCAGCAGCGAGGCTGAATATTTCATCCACCCATAAAACGATTATGCTGACAAGAGTCTGAAAAATAATAAAATCTGTTTAATAAAAAAGAAGCAAAATATCAGTGTTTTTACACACAAAGTATTAAAACATCCTTCATTTTGGACAGATCCTAAGTCATCTGATTTTTATTCAAGCGATGATCCACGGCCCTGATGGTTCCTTCATCAGGGACCGGCATTGCGTGATCCTTCCCGCGCAAAGCTGCTTGGAAGCTCTCAGGCCTGTTGTTGTTTCCTAGAACAGCCACGAGTCTGCTTTTCATGGCTGTGTCGGATCTTTGGTCTGTGTTCCAGTATGAGAGAGCAGACAGAACTAAGGGGAAAGCTTAGTGTTTACGTTGCGGTGGTTCATCCACTTTCTGCTTCGCTCCCAGGGGGGCTGTCCCTCTTGCAGAGGGCTCAGGGGCCACAAAGGGGGACTTCTGCTGTCAGAGCGTTGCCGGGAGTCCAGCTGAGCGGCGGGTGCTAATGCGCAGCCTGGTTTCCCTGACTCTCAAGGATGCTGCTATAGCAGCAGGCCAATTCATTTACCCAGGCTGAACTGAACTGAACAAGGATTTATTGAGCACTTACTATATTCCAGGAGTGGGATTAGGCACAGGATACCATGATAAACAATAAAGGGTGATGGGGAACAAGATGTTCCTGCCCTTCCAGGAGGTATATATTAGTGAGGCAGACCCAAACAAAACCAACAAAAGTAAACAGAAACATAAATTTTAAAATTACAAATGATATCGAGTGTTCTATGGCAACAAGGGGCTGGGATAGAGAATGGGGTAACATTAGAGGATGGCCCTTCCGAACCCTAAAGCATGAAAAGGAGCCAGTATGGGAGGGCCGGAAGGAAACAGTTACAAAAGAGTTGTTGGCATGGACTGGGAGTGTTTGAGGAGTGTGGGGGAGAGAGACCGACCGGAGCTCAGGGTCAGCAGGTGGGTGCTTCTTCCCAGGGCTATAGGAAGCCACTGGAGGGCTTTAAGCTAGAGAATGGCACGATCTAATTTACATCTCAAAAAGCTCATCCCGTTGTAGTGTGTAGAGCCAGCGGATCATCATGTGCAAGAGCAGCAGCGGTAAAACCCACGAGGATGCTATTGCAAGCAGCACAGGAAGGGCTCGTGGTTTCCCACGGCAGGGGGTGGCTGCAGAGCTAGAAGTAGGCGGAGTTTTATTGCCAAAAATTACACATACAGATGTAAACGTTTGAGAAAAATCACATAACGTCTCAGACCTTAGCACTAGATTTCCATCACGATGGCAAGGGAAACTGGAAGCCAACAAACAAAAAGCAGAGGAAACAGAAGAAATACAGACCTAAATTAGGAAGAACCTGAATCTGGAATGTCCATCCCCTTCCCCCACGCCCATGAATCAGAGGACATGGTGAGTCTCCATGCTGCTGTGCTGGGGGGGCCTTCCACCCGAAACACTTTCCTCTCTCAAAGGGAAATTAAATGGACTGATTTATGCTTGAAAATTACATGTCTATATACGTAATATGTATATAAAAATATATATTTATATCTAATGTATATTAAATTATATATGTGTGTATTATATATGTGTATAATTCTGGCATCAGTGGCCAAAATAAGTTTCAACCATGGTCATGCACATGGGATTTGTAGAAGATGCCCAGTGAAGCCAGTAAGTCACTCACTATTCCTCCACAGTATGGTTTGCAGTCGAACTAGGTTAAGATGGAAGGAGGAAGGATTAAGAATGCAGATTTAGGGACCCCCTACCTTAGATGTACTAAATCAAAGTCTTTGGGGTGAGCCTGGGAATCTGCATTTTCACGAGCTTCCTAAGTAACTGCACCGTAAGGCTTGAAAAGCTCTGCTTTACAGTGATTGATGTTGTGCCCACATTCAGAGATGCCCTGGAGAGTTTAAAATATAGAGAAGAGGATTGGGACTAAAGTCACAGCTGGGCTATATAAATAAACACAGAGGAATGAAATCACGCATAAATCTCACTTTACCCAGAGATCCTTGTTAACATTTGGGTGTATATTCTTCCAAACCTGCTTTTATGCATATATACATATTTTCATTTACAAAAGGTGCGTATACACTTATATTCTATTGTAATTGACTTCATGAATGTAATATAATTTTTTCATGAAGATACTCATTTTTCATTGCATGGCCAGCTGATGAAGGTGAGGTGTGGGGAGGTGAAGGTATTGCCTAGGGGGAGAAACATCTGATCAGGATCTATGTCTTTAATAAAGAGGGGAAGTATTGTTGGGGGATGCAGGGCTGACATGATAGAATTGGAAACATATTTTATTTGGGGACAGAAAAGGTTTTCTCTGATTGGCGGATCTCTGGAAATAAACACAACTTGTATCATGAATATGCCTTGCTGGATAAAGGCACTTTCTAAAAAGCCAAGCACAAAGAGTTTTCAGACAAACGGGCATAGCAAGCAACTGTCAAAAACAGCACCATGCTGAATATTGTCAGCTTTTGTCCATTTGCTTCATTCTTGCATTACAGGAATGTTGAAGGAAGAAGAGAGCCAAATTCTGGCACAGTAAGTGTATGTATTTTATTATTTCGGGCATCAAGTTGGAAAACCTCAATATTCTCTCTTGGCTTCTGATACCTACTGAATCTACAAGCCTTCAGACTGTTTGCTTTTCTTTTTAGGGGTTGAAGTGTTTGGGGCATAGGGTTGCCAAATTTAGCAAATAAAAGTACAGGATTCCCAGTTAAATTTGACTTTTAGATAAACAAATAAGTTGTAAATGTAAGTATGTACCACACAATATTCAGGAAATACTTATTTGTAAAGAAATTATTTGTTTTTTACTTAAAATTCAAATTTCACTGGGTGTCCTGTATTTTATCTGGCAGCTATCCTTGGATACCTTCCTATTTCAGAGGAAAATGTTGATACAGACTGTAATTTCTTTTTTTCCTCAGCTTTATTGAGGTATAGTTGACATACAGCATTACATTTAAGGTGTACAATGGGATGCTTTTATGTACATAACTATTGTGAAATGTTTACCATAACAAGGTTATCCATGACTTCACATAATAAGCATTTTATTATGTTGTTGCTTTTATGGTGAAAACATTAAAGGCTCCACTTTCATAGCAGCTTTCAAATACACAATAGAATATTGTTAACAACAGTTACCATTTTGGATCCTTGGAATTTATGCATCTTGTAACTGAAAATCTGTCCCCTTTCCCCAACATCTTCACGTTTCCCCCACCCCCTAACCTCTGGCAAATGCCATTCTACAATCTGTTCCTAGGAGTTCAATGTTTTTAGATTCCACGTATAAGTCTCTGTCTGACATATTTCACTTAGCATAATGGCCTCAAGGTCCATCCCTGTTTCACAAATGGCAGGATATCTTTCTTTCGTGTAATTCCTTCATTAGAAGTGAAAATACTTTAGTTACAGCAAGCAATGTGGATTTTTGTTAGTAACACCTTTCTGTAGTTCAGGAGTGAGTTTCTTCTGGAGAAAAAGAAAACGATTTTGCCCAATGGAACATCAGCTGCTTGAAGAAGACAATGGGCAGGGAGCCCACGTTTCACCTCAGATCACAGTGGCCAAAGTCACGTGCCTTCTCCCTTTCTTTCTGTGATTGGCTATGGGGAGAACATTGGTTGTTCTGACACGTGGAGATTACCTTGATCCACCAGATACAGGTCATGCTTCACGGGTAATGATCTAAGCATACACTTGTCACCACCTACATTTATATGCAAGAAGGTTGCACAAACCCATATTCAGATGGGAGTTGGAGCTGCAACGGGAGCCAGTCCCCAGGCAGAGACCAGCACTTGGAATTGATGATGAGCAGGGAAACAATGGGAATGGGAACTTTGAGAGCAAGTGCAAGAAGTGAGATAATTTACTCAATTTGTTTTCCTGGAAACGAAGACTTTATGTCAAGAATTCGTAGTAAAACTAACTGAGGCACTCACACCCGACTCCATAAAACGCTTAATCACCTTGTTCTGTAACAACTTTTCTCTTTATGGGAGAATTTACCAGCTTTTTAATCTTCTTTATTTGATTAACATTAGAATCAACAACTGCAACCTGTGTGAAGTTCCAGTAAAGCGTTGCAAACTTATTAAGGAAGATAGATTTTTTTAGGGCCTCATCTATAACAGTCTCAAGCTTTAAGTAGCAGATCATGCTTTTAAAGTTTTATTTTCTCAGGAAAAGAAATAATAATCTATAGTTACTTGGCGAGGAAAAACACTACAATAAGTAGTCATCGTTACTCTAAGACATTTTTATGAAGGAAAATACATTATTACAATCTATCTTTTCCTGAGTCCACATTTCTTTTTTCTTCTTATACCACTTATTTTAAAGAAACACAAAGTTGATTCTTCTTCTTCTTCTTCTTTTTTTAAAGGCTTAATGATGATCTTTTCCAAATTACAGCGTTTGAGTCTACTCATAAGAAGTAATCAGCTTTCGGGATAGGGGGAAGTTCTATCAGAAATCCTGTAAGCAGAGTCCTAATCCACAGGTATCTGAGCTGAAGCAGGTCACACAAACACTTCCTGAATCCTGTGAATGGGGTCAGTGGGTTTGGGATGATGGGGCCCCACAGACACCACATCCTACGAAGACGCAGCCCCCATCATCCCTGGATTTTCAGGATTCTCAGTCTCAATGCTATCTCAACCCACCTATGCTTTTCACCCTACTTCTCTTAAACACCTTATCTCCTTCTGCTATAATCTATGTGGCGTTTCCAAACACACAATCTGGATGCACGTCTGAGGTGCAGTTTTCACTAGTTTGAATCAATACAAGGGGGAGACATCCAGTAAGATTTTTATTAAGCTGGTCTTACTCTGAAATTACTATAACCTTTCTTCTTTTTTCTTTCTTCCTTTCTTTTTGGATGTCAAATTATCTCTGCGTTTATAAAAACAGTGATGGCAGTTATTTTTGCTTTGTTAATGTCCTTAATTTAGAAAATAAATGTTGCTCACCACGTGTTGGTCACTTGCATGCTTGTATGTGCATTAGTACACCTGCGTTTAAGGTCAGTGATCTGCGAAATAAGTACATCTAACACTGCATCAGACAACATACTCCACAGTGTCAAACTGAAAGTGACTGAATATAAAATAAACAACAGACTATGTGCTCTCAGTTGTCAGGAAAAGACTGGTTTGAGAGCTGCTGGGTATTATAGGGGAGGCTTAGTTAGAGAAGGCAAAGACTTACTTAGCCTAAAGCCTTCCCGAGGGAAAGTCTTTGAGTCAGCCCCAGAGGTTGCAGTGCCAGAGATTCCTCTTGGAATCTAGCAAAGATAGCTTGAATCCCAGCTTTTCCACTGGCAAGAGACCAGTGTATATCTCCACTGGCCTGTACTCTTCACTCATCTATAAAAATTTATAGGAATGGTAATAACTAACATTTATTGGGCACATCATCTGCCAAGCCCCTTTGAGGCATTATCTCACTTAATCCTCAAAAGAATACTAGAAGACAGTTATTATTATCTTCACGTGATAGATGAGGACACTTAAACTCTAAATGATTAAACTGTTTACCAGCATCTCTCTAGCTAAACAAATGCTGGAGTAGGATTCAAACCTGAGCAGTTTCAGTCCAGGGTCTAGCCTTAATCGCACTCCTATACTGTGAAAATTAAATGCAGATAAGGGCTGGGAAGCACCTAGCACAGTGCCTGGCACACTGGAAGCAAAAATGTCAGCGCCTTCTCCACCCTCCCTCTCTGCCCACAGGTCCGCGCCAGTCCCTTCCAGCTCAGCACCCAGCACCTTCTCAGCAGGGGCCGTGCCTGGGACTACAACTCCCAGGATGCAGCAGGCAGAGAAGCTGGCCAATCAGGATGCACAGTCCTCCTATTCGCAGTCGGCTCCGCCCCACCTGCTGTCAGAGCTTTGGTGACGGTTGGCCAGGTGGGTCCTCACGGGGTTGGTTTGTGGGCCAGCCAAGGGTACTGGGTTTTAAGTAAATCCTAATCCGGTTTGGGGGCAAGGCGAAGGCTGTTGAAATGTCCAGGATGCCTCAGACTCCATCGTCGGCCTCCAAATGGGCGGGCCCCCAAGGGCCCGGGGCTCCTCACAGGCATCCGTGGGTTCCAGAAGGGGCCGGTGGTTGTCCCAAGGCCAGGGTCACGCGGAGTGCGTTTTGCGTCGTCCTGATCCGGTTTGGGAGCAGGAGGGCTGTGGAAACTTCGAGGGTATCTTCAGTCACCAAGTGGCGGTTGGGTGGGCCAGCGGCACCTTGGGCCTCCTCGCTGGTGTAGGTTGGGATGAGAGGGAGGGGTTGGCCTTTAGAACCACAGCTGTGGGGATGATCCTCGCTTCTCAGGACGAGGGCCTGAACCCTCCTGCCTCCCGGCCTTCTGGCTGGAGGTCAGTGCCTTAGCTGCATTAGTGCCTTCTGTCTACGGTATCGCGGCCTCTGATTCCACTAGTCCCTCTGTCCCCAGAGCCCGCTCACCACTTCTCACCTCTGGGGAATGCCCTTTGACCGGCCTCTCCTTTCTCTCTGAGCGATGGCCTACCTGAGATCTCCACGGAAGGCCTGACACACCTCTGACCTCTCTCCAGTCCAGTGGGGTCCAGCCCCAGCTCTGCCTCCCGACCCCACCCATGCAAGGGCACACTCGAGGGTGCTGGATAACCAGACCCGGGATGGGAGGGTCAAGTTTCTTGGACATTTCTCTATCCATGTAGTTTCTACTTCCCTCTAGGTTTTTTAATTTTTTTTTTTTTTACAACCATTCCTCATTTTTAAAGCTCTTTAATTACACTTTCTCCACCCTCTTTATTTTAATCAGCTTTTCTCCCCCCCATCCCAAACACAAATCTTTTGATTTGTTATACCCAACCAAGTAAGATAGCTACCATTCCCTTTATGGCTTCTAGGGTATTGTAGGTGGACGCAAAATATATTTTATTCACTGGAAAATGAAATTTTTATACCTTTGTAGTGGCTCTAAAGTGAGTGAAGTAGGATAAATTCCTCGACTCAGGAGAAAGCAGAGACAAGAAATTGACTTAACGGTTAGTTTATTTTCATTATTTTGAACAAGCAGCCTGACCCATAACTGCCCGCCTTTCACACTGCTGGAGTGGTGTATGCTAATTGTGGTTTATTTTTTCAAGTCATTTTGAGAGATTTGAATGGCTAAGATTAGTTTCTAGTGAACCACCTGTTTATGTATTTGTACCTGGCACAGTTGGTTAAAAAAATAGGTACTGTACATATAACATGGTAACCTGTTGATTTACACATTTTAGTTAACCAGAATTTTAAAAAAGTGCATTGCCCTAATTCCCAAAGCTAAAATAAAAGTGGTCCTTTTGCCATCTTCTTAGTTTATAAATTATAAATGAATCTTATTTTGAGTTTTACTATGAACTTAGAGTTTTAATGTGGACCTGTCATTCAAGAATCAATTAGAAGAATACACTGTCTTACATAAACAAAAATAGAGAAACTTTTATACGACTACTCAATTATAAGGTAGTTTATAAGTGCTGAGGCTTTCTGAAAAGGGGACCTCTGCATTTCCATTGTAAGGGCCCCATCTTATTATCTGGTTTCATTAAAGAAGAATTCTAGTTGGAGGTGTCTTCAGTTGGAAAATATGAACAAGTTGATGACTTACTATGCTAGAATTTTAACCGTGATGTTGACTATCATTTCAGAATTATTTCAGTTCTGAAATAACAGATTTTCCTTTTAGAAATACCAAAGCTTTAAGTATTTTCAAAGTGCATGTAAATGCTTCTAATTTATACATTTTGTTTCTCTTTTAAAATCAGATGTTTAAGAATAATGTTCCTGACCATGAGCTAAATGTGGAAGCCATAATTAAAAACATTAACACAATTTCTTCAGAGTTGAAGAAGATGAAAGGTAAGTATGGAATCCCCGAATTAAAATGTTTGTATGCCATAGTTATAAAGCAAACAATAGAGCCAAATTGTGCTTCTGCGGGATATAACTGAATTTGCCTACTAATTAGGATTTCTCTACTTCTTAAGAAATGTTGACACTGTAATATGAACTAGATCTCTAAAGATGAGTTATGTTTGAAAATTTTCCTGGGAGTTAGCAGACTTGAATTCCCATCCCTGACACTAACAAGCTTATGATGTTGTCTAACTAACCTCTTTAAATTTATTTACTTTCCTTCCTTCCCTTCAATAAACCATTGCACGATGACGTCACGTTCTGCAAAATTCAGTGTCTCTATCCATTAATCTTTACCAAGCCCCTAAGGTTCCTTCCAAATTAAAATTATACGTTAGTTTGATTCTGTGAGTTCAGGGTTCTTCATTTTAAACAGATTCATAGAGTAGGATTAGACCTTACAGTTCATGACGTTTAGTCATTCACCTCACGGACATTCTGTTATTTTATCCCAAACATGTAACATTTCCGTGATTGAATATTTCTAGGGACAATTTATCCCTGACCCAAATTTCCTCTGTTGGAATGCCCTCCCTCTCTCACCAGTCAGCCTCTTCCTTTTTAGATGGTTCCTCCTTATGGACTAGCTGAAATCCATTCTCGTCTTCCTTTCACACACTTGTCCTATTTCTAAACATGAAACTACACTGAATATGTAGTTACTCTTCTTATGACAGCTCTTGGATATTTAAAGATAACCTCTCTGTCAGTTACAAGGAATTCAGCTATAAAAGTAACAAAATATCGACTTAATGTGGCTTATACAACAAGGAAATAAGAGATCCAAGGTAGGGCAGTCCCAGAGTTAATTCAGAATTTTAAAGGCTTCTGACCATACCAGGTTCTTCCCATTTATCTCCTCTGTTATGTTGACTCTGTTTATCACTCATAGTCATTACCTGCAGGTGTGGCCATCGGCAGACACTGCATCTGCCTATCTCTATAAAAGCCTTTCCTCGGGTCCCTCCAGCACAGTTTCCCTTTCCTTTCATGGCCACATTTGCATCGAATGCATATGCCTACATCAGCTGCTGTTAAGGGGGATGGGACGGCCAAGACCAGTTTGGGCCAGTCAGGACTTACTGCTGGAGCTGGGGAAAGGATCACCTCAGATGGAATCACATTGTACCACCAAAAACAAGAGGGAAGTGCTTGTTAGTTAGGCACCAAATAGTGGGTGCCACATTTCCCAGACTTTGATATTCGAACCCTGCTGTCTCAAGAGATGTTAATAAGTGGTGTGCAGTAAGAACAGAGTCCACATTATTAGGGTCAAATAAATTTGGGAAGTGCTTTATTCTGTATATTTCTCTCAAAAATTCACAGTACATATTAACAAAGGCTCTGAGGAATCTGATGTAAAGAAATCTCGTTATCTTTGCTTAATTCATCACCCCTCAAAACCAAACTCAACGATACAGTTAAGGATTTCCTTTCTAAAATGTGAATCTCCTGAAAACTCTCATTAGTTCACTATTGCCCCAGAATAAAGTCCAACAAACCTCCTAGAATGGACTATAAGACCTCTTGAGATCAGGCCCCTGCCTACCTCTCCAGTATCTTATCATTCTTTTATCCCTGCACATTCTGTGCTTCAGCCATACCGAACCATTTGCTGAGCTACATATTTGCTCTTCATTCGTATCTGTACCTTAATAACACATGCATCTTCTGAAATGCCCACTGCTGCACCCCCACCTCCACCCAGACAGGTTAACTGCTACTTAGTAGTCAAGGTTACTTCCACTGGCAAAATTTTTTTAAGCAAGCATGTTATCTCTTCTACCTTTTCATATCTATCACACTGTGTTGTAATTGCATGTTTACTTACTTTTCCTATCCCTGCTCAACTGTAAGCCCCTTAAGGGTCTTCCAGGCCCTTAACATAGCACCTTGATATAACAGGTTCTTGGAAATGTTTATTAAATGAATAATTGGTGTCTGGATACTTGTGTTCATTTAAAACAGAGAAGCTTTAGATTTTCTCAAACTTGATTAACTGTTCTAACTTGGGGATTATTCTTTCGTGAAGTAAAATAGAAATGTGATGAATGTGTTCCTGAGAAGCTGTGGAGTAAGTCAGGCAGTTAGGCTATAGGGGCTTGTAGAGCTGGAGTCAGAGGGCAGACTTCTGGTAAACATGGAAGATTAAATGAACAGCACTCCTTTTAGCCACACTTCCTTTTCTCAATAATAATGTCAATAGCTGACACATAGTATTTACCATAATCCAGATGCTCTTCCAAGAGCTCTGTATAAATGGACTCAATTGTCATTACAACCTTGTGAGGAAGAAAATATTACCACTGGCATTTACAAAGAGAGAAACAGACATAGAGAGGTTAACTACTCTTCCTAGATCACACAACTAGTCACAAAGAAACCTGAGATTTAAATTTAAAGTGATTTTAAAGAGACAAAAATGCACAAGGTAAAGAGCTCTCAAAAAAAGTTAACAGTGAAACAGAAAGCAAATGGAAGCAAACAGAAAAGTCTGAACCCTAAAGTCCAAAAATCTGATCTGTGAGCTGGCTGGGTAGAGCCAATGAAGACTCAGCATATGGTGGCACCAGAATCCTCAGGAAGTGGGGGTAAAGGTGGGTTTAAGAACAGGAAGGCTGGTTAAATGTTTAAGAAGTTGTAGACCCTAGAGAGATAGATGGATGGATGGATAGATAGATAGATAATTAAAAGGGGGCACCTGGGTGGCTCAGTCAATTAAACATCTGATTCTTGATTTCAGCTCAGGTCATGATCTCAGGGTCATGAGATGGAGCCCTGCATGAGGCTCTGCGCTAGGCATGGAGCCTGCTTGAGACTCTCTCTCTCTCTTTTTTTTAATTTAAAAAACTTTTACTCTCCTTCTATGCCTCCCCCACCTCTCTCTCTTAAAAAAAGAAGAAGAAGAAGAAGAAGTTGTAGACCTCTAAGTTCTCTTCCCCTCTCTGAACTAGGCAACTGTTCCTTTTCTATGACAGAAGAGTTGAGTTTAGGGGCGCCTGGGTGGCTCAGTTGGTTAAGCGACTGCCTTCGGCTCAGGTCATGATCCTGGAGTCCCGGGATCGAGTCCCGCATCGGGCTCCCTGCTCCGCAGGGAGTCTGCTTCTCCCTCTGACCCTCCTCCCTCTCATGCTCTCTGTCTCAAATAAATAAATAAAATCTTTAAAAAAAAAAAAAAAAAAAAAAAAGAAGAGTTGAGTTTATTCCCTGACAGGATCTCTGGCCTGGAGCCATTAGCCACAAGTTGAGGCAAAGAGTACTGTACTGAAAACAAAGATATTAAGACAAAGTTTACATACTGAATTACAAGACTCCCAGCTTTCTCTTCCCACTTGGCTATAAAACATTGGCAGCCAGATTTACACCCTCAAGCAGATTTTTCTTTCAGGAATCTGACTAGCCTAAGAGAAAAAAATCTAAAGACACTGAGAGCAGAGATTTCCCCCAACAAAATACCCAGCCAGCTCACCCCCCAGGACAGGCTACCATAGGCACAGAGTTTCCAGTTGTCTTTACTGCCATGGTCTTAAATATGAGCAGATAGCTCTGGAGCAATAGATATTTGATGAAAGCATCTAATATGAAAAGCAGAGACAAAGTCAATACATGGATTCCATCAATGAGGAAGAAACAGAAATCATGAATTAAGATGAAAACTCCCAAGAAACTATCAACAGCTGAGGAGAAGTAAAAGAAGATGCTATGACCATGAAACAGGAACATGATCCTATAAAAAAATTTTAGAGAAGGGAATTCTTGGAAATTAAGTGAGACAATAGAAATAACCTCTGTGGAAGGGTTTAAGGATAAAAGGAGAATCCCCTAGAGGGGAAAAAAAAAAATAGAGGTGGAAAGTTTTAGGGAGCAAAAAATTACAAGATCAGTCAAGGAAGTTCAACATTCAGTAAACAGGAGTGTTATTAAAAAAAGAATGCAGACACTGCACAGGGAGGAATTCATTAAAGAACTAATCTGAGAAAAATTTAAAGAGCTGAAGGAGAGCAGTTTCTATAATGAAAGAGGCCAACACGGTGGTTGAAAGTAGACCCCCAAGTACAATACTGTGAAATTTTGTTCTGGAAGAACAAAAAGTCCTTGAAGTTTCTAAAGAGAAACAATGATTAAGGATTAGAATCATGAAAATTCTCAAAGCTACACTGGAAGCTAGAAGACAGTGTAGCAAGGCCTTGGAAATCTGAAGAAACATGATTTCTAACCTATATTTCTATAGTCAATCTATTAAAGCATTGGTATAGAGAGAGAAATTTTCAGACATAAAATTTTTCCCCCTTCAGAAAGTTACTGATCACTCAGGTCATATTCCACCAAACAAGGTAGCAGACCAAAAGAGAAAGAAATGGGATTCTGGAAAAAGGATACTCCACACAAGGGAGGGAGGAAAGAAGTCCCTAGGATAATGGTGAAGGGAGTTTTCCGATGTGTGCTGTACTGCAGTTCTAGAGAGCAAGCAGTCCAGACTAGAGTAGATCATAAGGCTCTAGGAGAGGAGAGACTTTCAACAATCAGATAGCTAAGGCATCTGACTATATACTTGGAGGAGATCGGCCCAACTGGGGAAGATTTGGGATATATTTATGATAATTAAGCAGTGAAGACAAGAAAATTACTAACTGATTGGGTGGCACCATGCAGGAAGGGAAATGTATTGCAAGGCTCAGCTGTGGAGAATATTTATATAATCAAAACGTTTTAACCTTTAAATATTGAGCTAACAAAAATTGTACTCTTGGGTGCCTGGGTGGCTCAGTCGTTAAGCATCTGCCTTCGGCTCAGGTCATGATCCCAGGGTCCTGGGATCGAACCCCGCATCGGGCTCCCTGCTTGGTGGGAAGCCTGCTTCTCCCTCTCCCACTCCCCCTGCTTGTGTTCCTGCTTTCGCTCTCTCTCTCTCTGTCAAATAAACAAATACAATCTTTTAAAAAAATAAAAATAAAAAAAATTGTACTCTTAAGTACACTCTGGGGGAGTGGGGGGTGAGTGAAAAGAACTGTATCATAATCTTCTGTAGTCAGAAGCACATAGATAATACCTACAGTTGAAAAAATAAAATATGAATGTCACTTAGAGATATGGAGGTAAATACCTGCCCCCCAAACAAAACCAAAAGACACCAAACACAGACACATACAAAACAACAAAAGCAACAAAAACAATATGAGCAAGAAAAAAAAGTTAAAAGTGGTTGCCTCTTGGAGATAGGAACTGCTAATATTTGTAACATGCTTTATAGACCTGTTTGATTCTCTATACATAACATATAACACAAAAATAGTAACTTTACAAAAAGCATAAATCAAATTTGTATAAATCAAGTTGCAGTTCAGTAAGATAGCGGAGCCTTCTAGTTAATTTTTATGCCATGCTTATTTTATAGTATATAAATTTGACTTTAAGTCAAGATGGGGCACACTTAATTGTGGTCTGATCAATAATCACTTAGGAGAAAACTAAGAATTAGAAATAGCTACTAAAAGTAATAATAGGGACACCTGGCTGGCTCGGTTGGTAGTTTATAAGTGCTGAGGCTTATAAAGAAATTACCTTTTTCTTAGGAGGAAAATACAGAACAGGAATTCTTGCAATTCTTGAACTCAGGGTTGTGGGTTCGAGGCCCACACTGAGTATAGAGATTATGTAAAAATAAAATCTTTTTTTTTTCAAAGATTTTATTTTAGAGAGAGATAGAGTTCGAGCGGGGCGAGGGGAAGAGGGAGAGGGAGAGAGAGAATCTCAAGCAGACTCCGAGCTGAAACCAGAGCCTGACACGGGCCTCCATCTCAGGACCCTGAGATCTTGAGCTGAAATCAGGAGTCAGACACTCAACTGAGAGCCACCCAGGCACCCACCCAAAATAAAATCTTTAAAAAAAAAAAAGTAATAATAGTTGTCTATGACATATGTGCTCCAAGACAGTATCTTCTATTATTTTGTTTTACACAGAGCTCTCCCAGTTGCTGCTTTGCGACCTTACTTTACATTTTAATCATCCTGTGAAGACAGATGACTTACAGGAACCAGAAGGGAAAACCCCCCTCTTTGAAGAATCTAAAATATCAGATGTATCCTTTGCTTCTACCAGTTTTTCTATCTGATTTCTTTTTGTTTGTTGTGAATTTGTAACTGTATTTATTGTAGAATTAACATGTATCTGGGAGAATTGAGTCTACTAATATATTTAATATGATAAAAAACAAAATAAAAATATGATGAGTTGTAAATAATTATTTAATATTCTTGAAGGCTGTTTTATTGTTTTAATGTTTCGAAGAATGGCTAATTCATTTCACTAGTGGCAAGAATATGATATAGGAAATTGGCCATGGGGCATTGCTTATCCTTTACTTTATGCTTGAATTTGGCTCAGATTGAAAGAGAGTTAACCAAATTAGAAGTGGATGGTATGAATTTGTATTAATCAGATCTCTCCTGGTAACAAGTGCCAAAAACAACTCAAGTTAGCTGAAGCATTTATTGGGTCATGTGACTTGGAAGCGGTTGAAATAGATGTCAGGGACTCTGCTAATTTATCATCTGTTTATAACCTGGTTCTATTTCTGTGCATTGACTTTATCCTCTTCTGTTAGACTGGTTTCCTACATATGGCAGGTAGAAGAGGGTAGAGACATGGCAGCGGACATGATTCACTACCAAATAGTTGCTTTGAAATCTATGACCTCTTTCATTTCAGAGATTTTCAAACATAAAGGACAGTAGGCCCTAAAGCAAGACACAAGATCAGCTCACAGTGTCTGCTATCCTCACCACCCAACTCAGTGTTTAACACAGAATAGGCACTAATTAAATGCTTGTTGAAATCCCATTGAATAAACATGGAAATGAATGAAGATTTTTCAGCTTTAGGACTCCCTAGCTCTGGACCCTAAATTGAGAACTCCCAGTTTGTAAGGATGAAGCTTGATGAAACATTATCATCATCATTGGTTAAAAGTCTCCACATACCTGTTATCTTAACAAATTATCAGTTTTAACCAGGTGACGTCTAAGCTCCCTTCTGATGTTCTATTAATTAACTTATGAAAATGAAGAGGCAAGATATTTTTCTTTGCCCCTCAGAAAACTTGCAGATTAAGTAGAGAAGCCGAAAATTTTTGTCGTTAATGAAAGTTGTGGAATAATAACCAAGGCCCCCAAGGGGAAAACTTGAAGAACAACCAAATGCCTGGTTTTTGTTGTGCTGAATACCTACTACTGTCTGTTAAGTGAGATAAGTAAACTGAAGGAAAGAGCTGTGTTGCTTCAAAGGATCTATAAAGCCTTTTTAGGAATGATGATGAGAAGGGCTTTATGGTAGAGTTGTCAGGGGATAAAAGAGATAGAAGGAAGGCATCTAATAGGCAAGTCTGATCACATTTTTCTGTGTATATGCAATGCTCTTTCATCTTTGCTGGAAGACTTTGGTAAAATCCACATCACTTGAAAATGCTTTTGGATTTGTGGGAATTGCAGAGGAGGTGGGATGTGGGTGTTGGGATATGATGCACTTATATATCCAGACGTATTTGACACCAAAGCCTCATCTCTAAATTTAAAATGATTACTTTCGGTATTTGTAGCTTAAATTTGCTTTAAAACAAAAATATAATAGTATGGACTAAACAAAGTCAATAGTTTTAGGAACACAAAAGTAAAGCAAAAGGAAAATTAATTTTAATCCTAGGAAGTTATCCCATCATGCATATATCTTTTCATAAAAAAGTACACAAAAATCCCCCCAGCAAAAAACACCAAATAAGAAAGGATGAAATAGTTTGAAGCCTCTTAAATTATTGCTGCTGAGAAAGTGACTTTTAGAAATTTTCAAATTATATGTATAAAACTGAGGATTGCCTCTGACTAACAAAGGTTTGGCTATTAAAAAAATCAGTTTTATGTGATATCAAAAACTACTACTGTTTCAGTGTTTTTAAATTTGCCTCAAATTATTTCTGTAACTATATAAACTACTGTACTTTGAAATGGGTATTCCAAAGTACACATTTTTTTAAATGAATTATTACAGCGCACTACTAGACTTCAAGTGTGAACAGTATTAACTCATGCACTTTACAAACATTGAAGAAGAATAAATAAATTATGAGATACTTGACAGTCTTCATTTCAAACACTTTTTTATGCGAAAGGTCAAAACCTTGTGCTCATGTTGAGGAGTTTGATTCAGTTCTAAGTGTTTGTCCATTCACCACGGTTGACTGATCTTCCCAGGCTGGCAACAGAGGCAGGAGGAAGGTTCATTTGTTTGGCTAACTTGCTAGGGATAACCTGCAGAATGCGTTAACGTGCACTGATATCTGGAGCCTCGGTTCTTCCCATCAATGAGCAGAAGTGGCATTTTCCTGAAATAGTCAATAATATCTGACACAGACAAGAAGTCCTGAAAAATTCAAAATAAGGAGATAAATCAACATTGAAATGAGTAGCATGAATTTCACCCTCAGTTTTTTTTTTTATCTGCCTAATTTCCTACCTCTTCAAGTCATGAGGATGGTGAGAAAAAAAAAATGTAATACTTGGCAAATATTTTAATAATTTCTGCTATAGAACTTTGAAAAAATAATTCTTTAACATCCAACAAATTATGGATAAAAGACTATATATATTTATATTTATGTTATATATATATATAAATTTTAACTTTATGGGGGTCATAAATAAGAGGTCTAATTATAATGCCTTTGCCTTAGAATTGCTCTGTTTGGGTCTTTGATTTTGGTTTCTGTATCTCTACTTCACTCTTAGTAGTGACTAATAGTGTGAGGAGGTGTAAGGAATCAGGAGGTCAGACAGTGTCCCGATGTCTGGAGCTGATATCCATGGCATGGCAGAATGAATGGTTCCTTCATGATCTCTCTGCTGTGTCCTCACTAGCCACCTCACACTCGCAAAGGCTCTGCAGCCAAGTCTTTGCACCCATTGCCTTCATCACCTTATCCCTGATGGCCAGACTGGAAAAAAACCCATCCATCCTTCTAGACATAGGTCAGAATCACACAGGTACCGCAGACAGCATTATGCACTTCCTCCGAGACTACTGGGCTGGATGCCTCCCTCCAGGACGCTGCAACGTGTGGTTTGTACTTACGGTTTCCCACCAGACCAACAGAAATTCTGGAGGGCAGACCTCATCGCCCCTCTAGCATCTATGCAGCTCTTGCCACACTGAACCAGTGTTTGAAACATTTGATCCGAAGCATGTGTTTTTCCCTACTCATTTACATGATTATAACTTAAAAATATGTGGAGTGAAGTGGAAGTTAAGGGTTAGCTGTTTTTCATTCTGGAAATGTTTGATTCAGCTGCTCCTCCTCCTGGAACTTTGAACTTAAAGAACATGTTTGGGGCTTAAGTTTAGCTTTTAGTTTCCTTTGCAAAAGCAGTGTTTTTGATTACCATCCAAAAAGGAATTAGCGTAAACATTGGCCAAACAGAGGAAAATTTCTTTGGCAGTTTGGCCACCTTCATTGGCCAAGCCTCCATTTTAAGTGAGAAATGACCCAAATATTTAAATAATCTCCACAACAAGAATTCTATTTTTTTTTTACCCTTTTCCAGATATCAATTTTAAAATATAGCCTCATAAATACACTGCAATCTTACATTAAAATTATGTTACAGAGGTGAATGATAGAAGGGACTTCCCTTTGACACCATCTAACTATATATTTTTTAATTTAAGTCTTAATTTTTTTATTTTAAAAGGTATACATGTGATTTTAGACTATTTGGAATAAAAGATATAAGAAAGACTCTATGGCACAGATAGCTACTGTTATTTATTTCCTTCCAGTAAAGGAAGGGCTTCACTAATGTGATTTAACTCAAATGTTGCCATATAGTATGGACCTTCCCAAAGAATGTTACAGCAAGGTTTCATATTGGCAGGTATGCAGAAGGGCATAAACAGAGGATTTGGGGAAATTTTGCAACTGGAATTCCTTACCTCTTTCCCTCGGAGTCCAGTTCCCAACAAGTAAACTTGGCTTTCCTCTTGATAACGGATCTGGATGTTGTAAACTTTATCTTTGTACAACACCATGAGGACATATGGATTTGCTATTGTTTTTTTAGAGCTGTCTCTAACCAGGAAAGTGCCATCCTAAAAGAATAAATTCCTGTTATTATGTGAGCAGCAAATGTCCATACTTCTTTTTTTTTAACCTAACTGTTTATTTTAGAGAGAGAGCACGAGGGCATGAGTGGAGAGAGGGGCAGAGGGAGAGGCAGAGAGAATCCTCAAGCAGACTCACTGCTGAGCAGGGAGCCCAACTCGGGGCTCGATCCCAGGACCCTGAGATCATGACCTGAGCCAAAATCAAGATTCGGATGTTTAACTGACTGAGCCACCCATGTACCCCAGTAAATGTCACTACTTCTCTTGCCTGTAAGAGCAGTAGACAAGCCTCTAGAGATCTGGAAACTTAACCAGTTGACAAGTCAGTGAACATTTAGTTCCGTGAACGGTTACAGTCCCCTGTGTCACGGATTTCTTGGTTGTCAAGAGGTAGCAAAGACTGTGTCAGAGAAATTTCCAAATTGAAGTCTCTTGATGAAAAATAAATCTTTTTTCAGTAATAAAATAAATACTAAGTGGTTGAGTGGATAAAGGGCCAGACAAAATAAAGGACTTTATTGGTTTAACTAAAGATCTGTCTTCCTACTCCTGGGAGCTAATTCCTTAGCCCTTTCTTTCCATAGCCAAAGTCATAAAACATGCAAATACCTATAAAATTCACCCATTTAAAAACCTCGTGATCTCCACATGTTCATCATTAAACACCTGACCATCAACAAATGTGGACCATCTTGTGTTACCACTTTTTTTCTATTTATTAAAATAGTGTTGTGATTTGTCCTGTACTTTAAAATGTCATTCCATAAATTATTGCTACCTAATATTAACACTGTAAAAATCTAAAATAAAAATAGAATTAATTAGTAAGGCAGCTTTAAAATACTCCCTTGTTTGTGTATTGAATCAAGATGGCTTTAAATAGCCATCAATCTGCAATCTGCAATAATGGCTTTCCTTTGTTCTTTTTATTTCTACTGAGTAAATTCCATTCAGAACCTCTTCTATTCAACAGATATACCTGTGGACGAGTGATTCACAGCCTAGAATTTAGAATTTAGAGTTTTGAAGACTCCCAGAACCCACAGAGAACACCTAACTCACTAAATCAGAATCTCTCCAGGTAAAACCCAGGAATCAGAATTTTTAAAGCTCCCCAGGTGATTTAAATGTGCAGCTAAGATTGAGAACTATTCTTGTAGACTCAAGATGTGAGAGATGAAGGATCTTTGCTTTTCTTTCTCAGATATATAGATTTGAGGTTAAGGTTCAGCACCAAACCACAGGAGATCTGGTTAAACTAGAAATTTCTAGGGGAAAGGGCAAAAAGGTTTTTTGCCTCTCTCCATAGGAATCCCTTCACATCAGTGTGAATGGCCAATTGTGTATTAAAAATGAAGATGGAACCAGTAAGATGTGAGAATTTTGGAGAAAGAGTCTCCTTTTGATAAGGTATGCTTCCTATGACAAGATAGACCTTTTCCGTTAATAAAATCTCCTCAGATTCTGCCAGCCGAATGACTGCCTTAATTTAGATTTTTCACAGATTCTAGGAATAGGATGCTGGTAAGTGTAAAGCTGTCACTAATGGGTCCCCTTGGCCTAACGGCATGAATATCACCTAGCAGAATTCCTAGCCCATAATTGGTCCTCCATAAAAGCCAGTTCCCCTTTTCTCCTTCCATTAATATTTATAACTACTTAAAAATAAACTTTAGCACAGTACCTGGTTTATCTTCCTAAGAGCAGCTTCTGCCTCTGGTCGGGTAATGTAAGAAACATACCATTCTTCATTTAATGAATTCTGAAAATGTAAATTTTTTCAAAATGGAATAAATTTTGCAGTTACATATGTGAGTGAAAAGAAAAGCCTCCAAGTAATCATTTTCATAAATCACCACCTCAATTCCATGACCTTTGAAACATCTGTTTTCTTAATTTGAAAATGGAATCACTTAGGTGGGGCTAAATAGAAGATATTTTGCATGAACTGCTTTTTATCATGACACTGGTTGCAAAGGTAGTTGTGAATAAGCATTGCATATATAATGGAAGCTTTAATCAGGAAAGAGATAGATGTAATAATTTCCTCAGTTTAGTATAATACACAATGAAAAATCTGGGTTAATGAGCAGTTCAGTGACTTATTCAAGGTCATAAGCTAGAAAACCAATGAAAAATAGGATTATTTTTCTCTTTGTTAAATACAAAACACACATTTGCTATTGGAAGAGTCTGAAAAAACACCAAGGAAAAAGAACCTATTTTTCATCTGGATCCTCCCCTTTAATTCACTAAAAAAAATTTAAGGGTAATTCAAAATAATAATAAAAATACAAAAGAGTATCAAATGGGAGATTCTGGTTATTTGCTAGGAAAAAAAGAAAATTAAAACATATGCTTAATTACCTCTTCTTCCCCAGGAGACAGTGATCGAGGTTTGTTCGGAACTGGCAAGGAGAAGTTTCTTCCTTCAGCTCTAGGAGGTGGTCTGTTGCTAAGGCCTTCAAAAGTATAGCATTTTGAAAGTTAACTTGCTGTAAGCTACTTTTCATTTCTGTCATCACACATTTTCCCCCTAAAATGCCCTTGCAATTGTTCCCAACAATTAACATTTTAAGAAGCCATAGCTTCAAAAATAATTTTCACCTGTTCAAAACTATAAGGGCTGTTGACTCTTCAGGCATCATTCGATAGCCATGTCAGTGAAATTTTGAGGACAGTTGCACAAATTTGAGTGATTTCTTAAATGTGCATGTCACATACTATAAAATAACTAGTCCACTAATGAAAAAGTCACAGTAGTTTTAATGTGATCATCAAAAAGAATATTCAAGAGACTGATTTTTTCATTGGCTCCAGCACACCCAGAATGGACTCCCAACCTCTGATATGGTGACAGTGCAGTAATAAAGAGAATTAGGTCCTCATTTGTTTACACAATAAGAAATGTAAGTTACCCAAGACAAGGTGAAATTACCTTGAGAATGTTGTTAGCCTCTAGAACCAGAGTTCGCTACCTACTGTTCCTAACTGAATTTCCTAAAGAGGTAGAAGTGTTCATCTCTCACAGAAGACCCTACCAACTACCCGATCAATCAGGAAGTCTGTGAGGTGCCTGTAAGTTACCCAGCATTCGTGTCTCACCTTCCCTAACACCTTATTGTCTTGTTTACGCTTCCCTGAAACTTTCTGAGTCTGAGAATGTGTTTCCTAATCTCAGCAAAGGTTTGTGTTGATTTGTAATCGCCAAGACTGTTTTCTGTATGCCAGAACAGCTGTTAAGAACTGAAAAATTCTGTGAACTGGATGTTCTCTGAATTAGTCATGTGTCATTCACTCACTGTTCAACACATACTTATTCAGCATGACTCTGCCCAGGCCTTAAGTGAGGCACCCCTGTACCCTACCTTTAATCCTCACAGCAACACCGCAAGATGTGTATTATCTTCTTTTGAGAATGAGGGAACAGAGGCTCCGAGAGCCTGAACAAATCCCGTGCTTTTAGTGGCAGGGCCAGGACTTGAACCTGTGATTTCCCAAACATTATTCCACATAAGTTAAGAACCCCTGGGGTGGGGGAGGGGGATTTGAATCACCCAATCTGCATTTAACAAGCACTCCAGGTGGTTCCCGAAGGAGGGTTGTTCCTCCATCAACAATAAGCCCCAAATGGCAAACTGCTGATCCAGGCCACTGAGCCAGGAGAATTACCCGGGAAGGGCTGAGGTCCCCGGGGGCCAGGCTAGCAGAATTCTTCACCATGGTGTTCCCTGCTTCAAAATAAGCAGATCAGACTGCCCTGAACTGTTGAGATGTCTTCTTAAGGCTCCCAAAGCCTAAACAGATTTTCCCTACCCCTACCTTTGCAGTCCAACATGGCAGGCACTTTATACTGTGTATTGAATGAAAGAAACTATATAGTTAACTATATAGTTAACGAATATAAACAAGGCCTATATTGCATAGCTCCTTTAGAGTTGAGGAATTGTTTTTCTGCTTCTGCATCTGCAGGCCAGCACCATGAAATCATATTCTTAACAGATAATATACTACTGTTTATTGCAGCCACACACCACCCTTACTATTGAGATCCTCAAGGGAGCTGGGGTGGGTTTTTTTGGACAATATACAGAATATCCTTTATCTTCCTAACATGGGAGCAGCCAAAGGAGAAGACTGAGGACCAGGTGTCCTGGCAGTCTTAGGGGGAAAAGGATCAATTTTGATTAAGGTAAGCATTGCCCCCAAAATTAACCAACTATTTACATTAATAATCCCCACCACCAACCCATGAAACTAGGGGTCTGTGGAACTTACTTTGGGAAACATTGCTATACGTGAAGTGTCTGAAGCTTAGATGCCCGCAGAAGCCAGGCAAGTAACACAATGTGGGTTCACAAAACACAGTGACTTGTGGACACTGTGGAAAATCAAGGGGGCGTGGGGGCAACTGTGGAAACCACATAGTATTCACTATACCCTCAAATGCTTAGGAAACATTGACAACATAATGGATTTCATTGGTGTCTCACATGTTTGTGGGATAATGTATTCAATTGAATGTAATGGATGTGCTCCAAAAAAAAAAAAAAAATATTGACCCTTGAGCCATAATTCAAGTACTAAGGTACTTTTCTGTTTATAACACACACTTGTGTTCTTGTGCGTGTTCATGACCAAAACGAAAGTGTTTTGTTCCTCACAGCAATTAAAAAATTTTTAAATCAGGTCACCTGGGTGGCTCAGTCGTTAAGCGTCTGCCTTCGGCTCAGGTCATGATCCCAGGGTCCTGGGATCGAGCCCCACATCGGGCTCAGGTCATGATCCCAGGGCCCCCGGATCGAGCCCCACATCCAGCTTCTTGCTCAGCGGGAAGCCTGCTTCTCCCTCTCCCACTCCCCCTGCTTGTGTTCCCTCTCTCGCTGTGTCGCTCTCTGTCAAATAAATAAATAATTAAATAAAAATTTTAAGTCAACGTTTAAAAATCAGGTGATTTGGGGGCGCCTGGGTGGCTGTCGGTTAAGCATCTGCCTTTAGCTCAGGTCATGATCTCAGGGTCCTGGGATTGAGCCTAGTGTCTGACTCCCTGCTCAGTGGGGAGCCTGACTGCCTCTGCCCCTGCTGCTCCCCCTGCTTATACTCTCTCTCTCTATCTCAAATAAATAAAATCTTTAAAAAATAAAATAAAAATCAGGTAATTTCATGTTAAAAGCCATATTTCCAGTTTTTCATGAAAAAAAATCAGAAAATCTGGCAACACTAGGTCGGTTTCCTGGCATAAGAAAAATCTATTTGCTAGAGTTGGGTAACTTTCCACAGTCATTCAACACTCAGTCATTCAACAAACATTTTAAAAACTGCCTACCACATGTCAATCACTTGCAAGTCTCTAAGGCTGAAAAATAAACAGTCTAGTTCTACCTTGTAGGCCTTTGCTGCTACTCAAAGTGGTCCATGGACCAGCAGTATCAGCATCACACGAGAACTTGCTAGAAATGCAGACTCTCACATCCCACCCCAGACCCACTGAATTAGAATTTTAACACAATTTCCAGGCGATCTGTATTCATATTCAAGTTTGAGAACACTCTCAGCAAATACTTATCATGGACACCCGGAGAAGGTATTAAAAATGCAGGTCCTCACCCAGACTTACTGAATCAGAATCTTAGGGGGTCGAGTTCTCTTAGTTTGTATTTTAAACATGTTCCTCAACTTGCAGCTCAAGGATAAATTCATTATAGAAACCTAAAACTACCGAGAACGCCAAGCACTATCCTGAGCACCATATAAAAACAGCAGGGAGGAAAAGCTCTCTGTGTCGAGACTAAGGCCAAGGCCACCTTTCTGAGGCCGTGTGTGTGCGTGTGCGTGTGTGTGTGTGCGTGTTATGTAGTAGCATCCTAGCATTCCAATAGCCCTGGCACACAGCAGAAACTGAATTACATACTGAATGAGAAAACATATCTTCTGGCTTTTAGGAAATAACCAAACCTTTGCCAAAAGGCTTTGGGACGCTTAGGAATCCAGTCATGGAGGCATGTTGCCTGGAGTAGGTCACTAGAGCCCAGAGTACAAACCTTGAGGGAAGTATGGAGGCAGGGAGGCACTCTGTGGGAAACCACTGTTACTGCGGAGACAGAAAAAGAACTGATTGGTGTTGGGTTGGGCTGAAGAGGCTGATGGGGAAGCTGTGTTAGGGAAACCCACTGAAAATGCTGCTTCGTTTGTGACTACTACCGCCCGTCCCTGAAGCCGTGGCAGCTGGACAAAGAGGAGGGGCTGATGGGGCACATCTCACTACTGCCCCAAGGTGGACTATCCCAAATGCTAACAGACTCTGAAAGCCGAAACAACAAAAATCCATAAAAAGCATTGGAAGGTTATTTTAAGAGTTGGCTGCAGTTTAAGACCTTTGAGTTTGGAGAATGGCAGACGTCCTCTGGGGAGAGGACATCTCTTTTGGTTAGGAATATATATGAGTGGGCATGTAGTTTGGGAACAGTGAATCCTGGGGCCTGATGGTCCACAAGCGGGGAGGTGGCTGGGTGAAAAACCCAGAGAGGGCCAGGTGGCCCTGCAGCAAACAAAAACAGTATCTTCGGGGATGGGCATCGGAGGAGGCACTGGAGGGGGCCCCAAAATGCTGCCAGCTCTGTGCTGAGCAGCCATTCCCCCACCCGCTAGCCCAACCCTGTCAGTCTGCTCTGCTCAGCAATGGCACGGAGTGGTCTTCAGCACAAAGGAAGGACAGAGTTGGGGCCCAGTGAGGGATGGAGTAGAATGAGAAAATGGCAGAAGAAAAACAGCTAGAAGAGTGAGAAGAAAAAGCAGAAAATCAAAGCAAGAGGCACACAGGGACAATGAAAAAAATTTGAGACACCTAGATATCTAGCAGGCGTAGTGAGGTCGTGCTGGTGGTTTTCTCCCGTATTGAAGGTGGGGACTGGGCCTCTCTCTTTGCATCGTAGAGAATGAACTCAAAGGGCTGGGGGTTCTGAGGACACGAGGGAGCAGCTCCCGGGCTTGTTTAGGTAGAAATGGCCTGTATCTTTCTCCTGTTCCTGCCTCTGCCTCTGGGCAGTCTCACTGTGGGCCCTGAGAAACTCTGTTGCTGTTGAGAAAGTGGGCCTACTAGGGACAGAGCCTATGCAGTGAATTTGTAGCATCTGCTAGGTCCTCCCATCCAAGATCTGGATGAACTCCAAGTACTTAAATTAATTGGGCTTCTTGAGTGATCGTTTTAATTCACAAAGTGAAAGCATTCCCCATTACTGCCCAAGGATCCATTCTGTCCGGGTGACCATGGGGTAGTCAATTCTGTACCCCTCCAGCCCCAAGCACAGAGACTCCAAGAATAGCAGTGGATTAACACGTGTGGTGGTTTATGCTCAGCTTGATTTTATTTCTGAAAACCCAAAATATTCCAACCTGACTACCACTGGCTCATTTCTTTCTTCCCCAAACCACCGAACATTAGTTCTTATCAATGGACCTGGGTGTGATGTTAAGTTAGCACTGAATGACGTTACCACAGACCTTTCAGAGAATGCTCCAAGCATGTGAGGTGACGGGAGGGGGTGCTTGGGCAATGGCTTGGTGGATCTGGAAGGGAAAGTATTGGAGCTCATGGAGGGCATTGTGGGTTGAGGCAAAGGTCTTTGATGCACTGTGGGGGAAAGGAAAAATAAAACAGATTGTCAGGAACCAAGTGTCCCAGGAACCTTCCAGAACCACTCCCCCGTAAGTTAGAAACAGCTGGTCAAAAGATCAAATGTAATTATGAAGTGGTAGGATGGAACCCCACCCCCAAGGTTTTTCTAGATGATTTGCCACCTTAGAGTGCATTAAAATGCTGCCGTTCTATATTCTCTATAATATACATTTATCCTATTTTTTCATTTTTGAAATGCTATCTTGGCAGAAAATTGTCAGTTGGAAACCATATGAATTTCAGAAATGATTCACAAGTTTTGCTTTATGTAAGCCAAATTTTATGCTGTCTCATTTATCTACAGTTAGTGATCCTTTCCTGTATTAGAAGGCATAAATATTAGAAATTTTTCTATCAAACCATATATGCAATTTTTAATTTTGCTGTACTATTAAGTTATTTGCACCATTACTTATGAACATAACAGTTCTCTTTGGTAACCCAGATAAATAATGCAGTATACCAACTGCTCTATGTCTACTTAATACTAATTTAACAATTGTAATTGATTCTATGGGGTTCCTGTGCTAAATAATTCCACATGAACGCCTGAGCAGAAAAAGGAAGGAATGAGTTATAAGTTGTAAGAAAGCTTTTTCTGAACATACCATCATCTTCATCCTGGTAAGGGGAAGAAAAAAAAAGGTATTAGCCTATCATCAAAACACAATTCCTAAAAGAACTGCATTTCTCAATCATATAAATGTCTCTCTTTCTTTAGCAGTTGTGTGTCTCCATAATAAATATATTGTGGAGAACAGTAAAGCTTGCTAAGTGGTTCATAATTTCTTAATACAAACAATCAGCTAAGGACACTCCAATTTGAGACTCTCAGAATAGGTTCTGAGGTGCCCAAAAGGGCCAAAAAACACAATAATAATGGCAGTATCTACTATGTGCCCCCAAAGATTTATACACAGTGTCTCATCCAATTCTCCTAGCAACCCTTTAAAAATTCAACATCCTCATTTTACAAATGGAAACATGGCGCTGAGGAAGGAGTCCTAACTTGCCAAGGGTTACAGAAATGGATTTGGCCCCTAATTTGTCTGGCCCAAGGCTAAGCCTTCTTTCTGCCACGCCCCTTAAAAGCAACTCCACTTTATTTATGTACCATGTGGCTTACAAGGTGTCTACATTGCTCAGCATTTATCTTCAGGCAACCTGTGAAATAGGCAAGGGAAGAGCTATTTGCTGTACTCCTCAGATGAGAAATGATGTTCCAAGAGGCAAAATGATTTTGCCATTGACCAGCAGGCCAAAAGTGCCAACTTGGACTTGTTTTGATAGACCAGCACACTGGTGAAGAAAGACCACCTTATTCAAAGTATTGTTGCAAGGATTGCATTGGTTATTACGTGTGCCTGGTATATGTGGAGTGCTCAGTGAAAGTTAGCTGTCATTAGTCCTACCATTGAGATAAGAAGAGTTATAGCCAGAATCATTCATCCCAGTTGGCCAACTGGGAGTTCCAGCAAAGTGCTACACATAGGCTCAGTGAATAAACGCACATGGGCTCAGTGAATGCCCACGATGAAATCTCTCTTCAACACCATTGCAACCATGTCATGTTTCTTTCTACAACTCTCAGATTCTCGTGACATGAGCATCATCCCTTCCAGAGACTGGGAACCTTGAGAGTATAATGTTACTCTCACTTTCAACCTTGTCTCCTCTTTCTCCCTATAGCTCTGCAGCCAAGCTGCTGTCCTTGCAGTCCCCATAGGGTGAATAGGCATTGTCATCCACCTGCCTTTGCTCAGGACATTCCTGAGGCTGGAATGCAACTGGGCTTTCTCTTAGGATGACTCTATTCTATGCCCTCCCCATCACTCAACGACATCATAAATCTCACCTCTAAGAAGTCACCCCTGGCTCCTCAAGCCCCATCAATTACTTTCTTGCCTCCACCACTAGAGCTCATTCCATGATCACTTACTGTTTCGCATGCTGGGTGTGGGCCTGCCTGTCTTTCATATCCTAGGACAGTGTCTGAACCATCATAGCATCTAGCACAGAGCTCCAAGACAGCAGGCACCTGTGGGCTGAGCCCTTGCATAGTGGTAGGGGTGTGATCACCTTCGGAGGGCTTATGGTGTAGAGGAAAGCACCCAGACTTGGATTCCAATCCTGGCTAATCATAGCTGTGCAACTTGTGACAAGTATCTTACCCCTTGTGAGCTTGGATTTCCTCTTAGTAAAAGAGAAACGATGATTCTTCATAGGGTCATTAAAGGCAAAACGTGTAAAGCTGGGGTGACCAACTATCCCGGTCCCAGTTTGCCTGAAACTGATGGGGCTTCTGGGACATAAGATTTTCATTGCTAAAACTGGATGTAAAACTTTCATTGCTGTTTCCCAGGCAAAGAGCTCATCATCCAAAAGTCGCTAGCTTGTCAACATGCACACAGCAGGCATTCAATAATTGTTATTCCCTCTCTTATTCAGGCCATGGACTTACTAAAAGGGAAAACAGAGGCCTTGTAAACTTTGCTTCAAGGCCCAGACTCCTGGGCATCCCTCCTTTTATCCTTCCCTCCAACCACAGTTATTTACCTTACGAATTACCACCTGGGAATGGGGTTGTGATGCAGCCGGCCACCCTGGGAGCTCTCAGAGGCACCAGAGCTAAGCAATGCAGCACTGCGGGCAGGAGGAAAAGATGGAGGCCCTCACAGGCACCAGTATTTAGGAGCCGACTGCATGCAGGCCTTGCTCCGTGCGCTGGGCCTCAATGAAGTCTGAGAAAGGCACGGCCCCAAGCTCCGCAGAGCCTGCACTGATTTTCCCTGTGCCAAGCATCTACCAAATGGGATTTTGTACTTACATTCTCTCTTCTGTCTGGTCCCCATCCGTGCCTGAAATGAATTAAAAAAAGAACTGAACATGAAGAGTTCCAATGAGCCAGCCTCAGAATATAGATAGTTTCACTTACTCTAATAATGAGAAATCAAACCCACTGAGCTGTGATAAAATGGGAAAAAACAAAAAACAAAAAACACAGCAGAAAAGCCGGGGAGCAGGAGTGGAGGGAAGGTTTGGTGACTCAATGTTCTGTCACCATTGCAAGCTGAGCTAGGCAAACCTTTATTCTTTTAGCTACTGCAGCAAATAATTACATATATATAAAAAAGGTTTAGTCAGCAAACTAACTCTTTAGTAGCTATTAAATTTCACTGAGTAGATGTTTCTCCAAGCAAATGAAAATATTTTAGGTAATATTCTCCTTTGCTGATGTCTTAAAACAGCCATTTCGGGGCTCACCCTTCGGGTGAAGGGAAGACAGTTGGAAAATGCTACTGCTCTGGGACTTTTCCCAGACGCACGAGCTAGTCAGACAGATTTGGCGACAGCTGCCTTTGGGCCATGGCAGGCAGCTGTGTGTCTGGGCCCACGTCACGTTCTCCTTGGACAGGGGGACGAGAGAAGGAATGTACTGAATGCCTCCTATCTGTCAGGGGCTTCACGCGGCATCATCCTCGTGGTTTATTTAAAATTTTGATATTTTGTTCATTATATACTTTTTACATTCAATTTGATTTCTAAAAAGATTCCATCAAAAAAAAAATCCATTCAAATATCTTGATTACTGAGGGTTTTTTTCTGGTGCCCTCTAGCCATGGCCCTGGTTCAATCCAACAGCCGGAGCTATGAAGCCTGATGATGCTGACAAGAAAAACAGAAGCCTTGGTTACGTCCTTCGTAAGGAGTAAAGTGGAGCCTGACCCCAGATACATTTATGCCTTTGGTACATAGGCCCCAAAAACTTCACAGTAAATTTAGAAATAGTAGAGCAATTCTGCCATTATAAAATGTGGCTGCAGAGTGAGGAAGACCTTACAGTGACCTAAAAACCTCTGCCAATTATGTCATCTCTGCCACCTGTCTTGAAAAATGAAGTGGCAGGTACTGTTCCTATGTATTGAGGTGAAAGGAAAACATGAGCACGGGTTCGACTGGTTGAGGAGACGTTCTCCACAGACAGTGGCCATTCCCGTCCTCCTGATGAAGCATCGCTCCACTCCTTCCTTTGCTAGATCACTGTCGTCTTCAAAGGGACCCAGGACTTGATATCCAACCCGAGGAGCCAGAATTCCTCAAGCCCCAGCAGCGAAACCATCCACTGCTCCCCAGGAGCACCCATGATTTTCGGTTCCTTGTAGACTACTGCTAAGCAGGCTATTGGCGTCACCTCTCTGAGTGACAAACTCAGGCAACAGAAGACAGTTACCTGGGCACAGGTGGCTTCTTCCCGGGCAGGGGGCTACCCCTGTCATGTCTTTCAGTGGCTGGAGGTAAAGGAGGCTTTTGCATCTTGGGTAAATGCTCCCCGAGAGGCCTGCAGAGTTGAGAGAAAGCAGGGGTGGGAACCAAACTGAACCGTGTTTCTATGGCATACACCGTGTACCCTCACACAGATGCGACAGGGCACCTTACCTTCCCGCGGGGGCCGAGGGCTGTAAGACAGGAGGGAAGACATGTCAGTGTCCTCAGCACTTTCCAAAGAATAAAGACAAGACACAAAATGGAACCAAAGTAAAAACAAACAGAACAAACCAGGGAAGGAGCTTACCTTGTCAGGAAACGGGGGCTTCTTTCCTGTAAATGACAAATAACAGGCAGGCCTTGAATACTTTATCCACTAAGCAGGAGGTATTCAAACATAGTCTGATGAAACCATGAGTCCGAGCCCTGAGGGGGCCGACTGGGTGTGAGCATTGAAGAATCACAGACTTCAGACCTGGAAGATGCCCATAGGGAGCACCTAATTTTACAGGCTCAGAGAAATTAAGTGACTAGCCCAAGGCCACTCAGAGTTGTGTACATGCAAACAGTATTCTGAATTCTGTGCTTCTTTTCAACATTTGATTTTATGTAACTGATGATAAGAAGGATTAAAATGTCTTATTGGGATTTTACGCCTCTTTCATTGACTAAGAAGTTCTTTGGATAGCCTCAGTTTATTCCTGTATCTGAAATAAACCCATTTGCCCTGGAGGGTTAATTTTCCTCCAGTCCTGTGGAACATTTGACATTACCTAAAGTATTACACTTACTTTCTGGAAAAACTTTTGATTTGGGGAAGAGCATTTTAGGAGATACTCCTGGTGGGGTGCAAATCATTTTGTGTTAATTTTTGGTTGGGTTTTGTTTCTTTCTTCCTTTTACTTTTTTCTTGGAACAGACGACATGCAGGCTCCCTGAAGAAATGCTAGGTGTACCTGAGAACTCTGCACTGCAAAGTTATTCAAAGCAATTTATTTTTGATTCTGTCCGAAGTCCCTTCGAATAGATATGCCCTATGTTTTCAGTGCAATAAAAAGTACCACTTAACTCTTCAACCAGGTCTACAAGCAAATCCTATATGCCTTGAGCAAGTTATTTAAGGTCTTTGAGTCTCAATTTCCTCACCTGTAAAATGAAGATTATAGGTTAAAAATGCACAGGTTTGCTGTAAGGATCAGGTGACAATTTCTGTGCAGGGTCAGGCACATTTCCATGGGTGCTGACAACTCCTTGATACTTCCTCTTTCTTCCCCTCCCTTCCATACCTCTGTGCAGGTAACACCCCAAGGGGAATGATGATATGATTTTCACGACATGATGTACAGCCCAGGCCCCTGACAGGGCCTAAGAATCTCGTCCTACTGTGAAGAGCTCACTGCCCAGTAAGAGACAGTTTTGATGGTATAAGAAATGTTTATTATTCATAAAACTTTGGGTTAGGATGGAAACCCTACTTTACAGGGTTACCCAGAAAACTTAGATTTATATTCTTAGGCTTAAGTAGATTTTCTTTTTTTTTTAAACAAATTTTCTGATGTATGCATATTCTCTGGGCATCGTAAGAGGTTAGTACTCTCAAAACATCATGGACAAGGAAGCAATCAAGAGTAGGTATTGTCAAGAAAGGGTACCTTTAAAATCAGTTTTCTGGGGGCACCTGGGTGTCTCAGGTCATGATTCCAGGCTCCTAGGATGGAGCCCCACATCAGGCCCCCTGCTCTGCGGGGAGCCTGCTTCTCCCCCTCCCTCTGCAGCTCCCCCCGCTTGTGTTCCCTCTCTCGCTATGTCTCTGTCTGTCAAATAAATAAATAAAATCTTTAAAAAATAAAAAAAAAAATTTTTTAAAAAGAATCTTTTAAAAGGAAACTTTTGTTCAGGAGGTGACTCTGAAGGATTTGATGTCAGTATTCCACTTTTTTGATGCTTTGACTTCTGGTAGTAAGCAGGCCTGGGGTCTGAACTTGAATCTCTCTGTCTTCATTCTCATGTAATTTGAACAGCCCTCTGCAGCAGACCACTCTGAACTCAGACAGCCGACAGAGCTTTGCAGGAGTCATCAGAGCTGTGGTCCAGTTCGTGGAAACAGCAGCAGGCAGGAGCCTCAAATCTAAGAACTGAAATTCATTTGCACGCAGAGAGGAACCTGAGGCCACAGTAGCCTAACTGCTTTGCTCAGAGTGCGGGTCAGGAAGGCTGGGTGCGGTCAGGATTCGGGGCTCCTTCTCCGGCAAGGCTCCCAGCTCCTTCCCCAGAACTCCCTACCCCAGAGCAAGGAAAATCCGGGTCTCCAACTGTAGCATGATGTGGCGGAAAAGAGCACCCGCTTTGAAGTCAGAAAGACATGGGTTCAAATCCTACACCAAGTAATGCAAATGTGGAAAAGTTCTTCAACCTCTCTGAACCTCAGTTTCATTGTCTGCAAAATGGGGGGGATACACCCCCTTCATTGGGTTGGTGTGAGGATAATATAGGTAAATTATTTTTGGTGGGTAAAGTACTTGCCCCAGAGTGGGTGCTCAATAAACGGTCGCTAAGTTTTAGAATTGAATTGAAAATAGCTTTATATAGAGGTAGCCATACTCCAAGAACACTCTGGGCCACTTCTGGGGGAAAAGGACTGTAGGATAGCCACAGTTTGGTCAACTGCACGTGGGCAACAATAAACAACTTTGACATTTGAATAGCACCTTGGAGTTTTATCAAGCATCTTCTCCTTACAGAACAGAACACCATACAAAGGAGACAACTCTGAACACATATGGTCCCTGCGGTCAGTAAGCGGCTCAGTAGCTGCCAAGGCAGCTGACAACAGCTCTCCCAGACCTCCTGTCTCAGCCCAGGCCCTCCCTCTGCACTGCACTGCTTCCTGCACCATCCTTCGGGAGGACAATGAGATATGTGTACACACGGCACCCGGGTAGAAGCAAGCCCAGCCCAGGGCTGACAGCGGGAGTTCTGCAGCCAGCCTGACCTTGGGTTGAGTCTCTACCCCCATCACTGGGTAGCTGAGTCATTTGGGAAAGTTATCTCTTTGGGCCTCAGTTGCCTCATCTATGAAATGTGGATGATGCTAATAGTCCCACATCATGGTACCATTATGATTGTGGTGGTGCGTGTGAAAATCATGCCGTAAGCACTCTATAAATATTGGCCATTGTTACTAGGCATCAAATAGAGAGATACCAACCTAGTGTGAAGGGCTCTCTGTCAAATGGGGCTAATGAACGATCGAGGGGAGGTTTCGTGCTTCTGTCTATGGAAGGAGCAGGGACTGGAAGAGAAAAAGACTGAAGTCAATTACAAGAAGAAAGCACTTGGTTGGGGCTGAGGGAGCAGGTGCGCTGGTGGGTGAGAGAGGGCAGGCCCCGTACTTACGCTTTGCTGTTTTATGGTTTCTACTTCTGCTAGGCTCTTCGTGGTTTGGTTGGGGTGGGGGGAGTGGCTGTTTAAAAAAGATCCACATGTTAGGTAGCATCTCGTTAGGATACATCCACAAGTTCTCACTTGGGGCCTTATCGCTCCAAATCTGTCTGACTCTGTTCACTTTCCTGTCATTTCTCTCCTGGACCATAACCTCTTACCTGAGTTCCCCATCCCACACTCTTTCATCCGAGGTACTATCTGCATGGCAATGGAGTGAGTATGTCACTCCCCTGCCAAGCCCTCAAGTGGCCCCTATCACATTAGGAACACAATAAAAACTCGCCGTGTGTCCACCCTTCCAACTCCTTCTTATCTTAGACTCCTCTCTCCACTGCCCACTGGGCTCCCACTCCAAGTGTCTTCTTACAGCTCCTGCAAGATCTTAAACTCATGCCCTCCTTCTAATCTCGGTACTTGTGTTTCCCTCTGCCTAGAATGTTCCTTCCCTGGCTCCTGCCACAACTGGCCCATTCTGTCCAGCTCAATGTCACCTTCCCACCCATCATCAAGTTACTGGGTTCTCTGTCTCCCTAACCACACATTACTACTCAAATTGTCTTGTGCATACATCTGCTTACTTGTTTAGTATCTGCCTCCCCCAACCAAAATTGAAAATTTATAAAAGCAAAGGGACCTTATTTGTCTTGTTCGTGCTCTATTCCCAGCAGCTAGAACGCTGCTTGGCACACAGTAACGGCTAGTAACTATCTGTTGACTGAATGAGAGAATTCTGCACCCCAATAGTGGAGGTGGAAGCCTTCAGGTTTCAAAGCAAAATGCTTTGTAGATCAATTCAGCTCCCTGAGCCCCCTTTGCAAGAAAACTGCACAAGCAAGAGGAAGCCATGTATGCTTAGATGAAAGGTCCCAACTGTGGTGAGGTCTGCATTTTGAGATTTTGGAAAAATACATTCTCTCGCTCCTTCTAGCCCTGACACTTTGGCAATTACCCTGCGGTTAAAGTGCTCCGATCCCTTATGAAGAAAACACATCTCCAGCTATTGACATATTAGCCTGAATTTCTCGGGGTCTCTCTGGGTACTTAACTGGACCCACAGGACCTGAGGCTGTAAGCTTGAAGAAAGAGGAAAGGCGGTTTGCTGCCTCTCTCTCTGCCCTTGGGTTCTCTGCATTGTAAGCCTTGGCGGCTCAAGCCACCGGCCCGCGGAATTTCCGCCTCTGGCCAGTAGGTGGCGCACGTCTTGCGGCGAGAGAAGGTGCTAGAGACCCACGCAATAGCGGTAGGGGCCATTTACTGACCTTGGTCCCTCGGGTTTATTTCACAATTTTTATTAATTTCAAAAGTGGGACAGCAATACTTCATTATTGAAGTAGTTTAAATTGTTTTGGGTAAAAAGAAAATGCCGATGATATGCACTAGTATGTATGTTACCCCCCCACCCCACCCCCCACACCGTGAGTGCTTGGGTTTGCATGTTCCCAGCCTATATATAATCTGTTCTTACTAGTCAGCATTGGGTAAAGATACGTAGAGTCTTCTCTCTGGCAAAGGAGGGATCAAAGTGGACACAGCACCAGTGAAGAAAGCTGGGAGGCCTACCGCGTGACTCCGGCCTGCCGACGGAGGAGGAAACCCGGCTGTCGGTCTCTGGGGGGGCACGGGCGGCTGCTGAGGGACTTTGCTGGAGGGGGGCCGGTCTGCGGAAGGGCAAGAGCAGTAGGGTGGTGAAATGAAAACAGAAATGCCACACCAAGGCAGGCTGTGTTGTCCGGGAAGAGCAGCACCTCTGCGCTCCGGGGGGCGCCGCATCCCGCAGACCCCCACAAGTGCCAAGGCCAGCCCGCCCGAGTCTCACACACACACACACACACACACACACACACACACACACACACACAC
>NC_058409.1:91762131-91771380 GCF_002201575.2 Neomonachus schauinslandi | reverse complement strand
CACACACACACACACACACACACACACACACACACACACACACACACACCCAGGTGCCGGGGCAGCGTTAACCTCCGCCCTCATGGCTCAGGTCGTAGGTCCCCTTCGTTCCCCTCACAAATGCTCTGGACTGACCTCCCCCTCCCACTTCCTCCTTTTGCTGTCTCTTCCCTTAAAGGGAAGGGCTGGTCACCAACTCCTGTTACCGAATCACAGACTTTTTTTTTTGGTAAGATTCTATTTTTAAGTAATATGTACACCCACCATGAGGCTCAAATTGATAACCCCGGGATCAAGAGTCACAGGTTCCACTGACTGAACCAGCAAGGAGCCTCAGATTTGCAGATCTTAACTGGTTACTTGCACTTGCTTTGGACAGAAACTCACAGTATTCTGATCCCACTGATGTATCCTTAGGCCAAGTTGATAGGCTAGCCATGTCCCATCCCTGTGAGGGGGGGGAAAGGCCAGGCCAGGACTATGACTGAGGACCTCCTTATATCCTGTGCCCTGGGTGCCTCTGTTGCTCACCCTAGTCCCAGCCTAGGAGAGGAATTGCTCTTCGACAGAGAGTGTGGCTCAGAACTTGGGCAAGCCTGGTCTAATCTGATGCCACTCCACCCACACTGGCCAGCTCTCAGCGCCTCTGACATGCTCTGCTCCCTCGAGGCTCAGAGCCTTTGCACGGCCATTCGTACTGTTGAAAATATCCACCCTCACTTCCCGTATCCCCCGCCCCACTCCACAGCCAGCTCCCAGTCATCTGTGAAAGTGCAGCTTAAATCTCGTATCTTCAGGGAAGCAAGGCCAGACGAGGCATATGCCCCAGCCTTATCACCCGCACTTGTCTATCACCTGCAGAGATCATGGTTTAATTAAGTCATCTGTGTTGCATGCGTTGGAGGTTACCTCACCCACTAGACTATGAAATCTCGGGGGTGAGGACTGTCTTCACTCTGTCTCCAGAACTGGCACCTAAGCAATGACTTAATGATCCATGTCGTCTCGGGGCCTCCGTTTCCCCATATATGAAATAGGCTCGATCCTTCTTCCCTGTATCACACAGTGTGCTTAAAAACACAAAGCAGTGTTTGTGCAAGGGCTTTGGCATGGCAAAAGTGTTATACAGCAGAAAGGACGAGCGGTATCCATTGGTTCACGGTCTAGATCGTCAACGTTCTAGCTCATTCTGTGACACTCGGCTGTGCAAGCGTGCAGAAGCCTGTTTTCTGTCACCACCACTCCTAGCAGGTAAGACCCATGAGGCGGGGGCTCTGTCTTCTTTCCTGATGAGTTCACATTTCGGCATTCAGAATGCTGCCCAGCTCACAAGAGGAGACCGGTCGTTGTTGTTGAATGGAGAAATGAATGAATGAGGGAGAAACAGGCTGATAGGAGCAGACTGACAGTAAAAATCTTAAATAGTGTTTAAATTTTCTTAAGTGATGGTCAAACCCCCTTAATATGGTTATGTTTACCGTGGCAGTGTGTGGGTGAAAGTGCCATGTAACCATGAGTTGGTCGGAAGACGGGGAGAAACAGGAAGGTACTCTTGAGTCCCTAAGTCCTACACAAAATGAGTTATTACTGCCAGATGCCCGTAAGTGGAAGTTCGGTGTTGGTATCAGCCACCACAGACAATGATTTGTCTGCAGTAGTTATCATCCTCCCAGCAAAGCTCTGCGGTCTACATTTTTATTATCCTATTTCACAGATGAGGAAATTGAGGCCCAGAGAGGGGGAGTCACCTGCCCAGAGCCACGCGGCTGGGAAGCCACTGAGCTGGCGTTAGCGGGCCCCCTGATGCTGCATGGGCACTGGCCTCGTGTGGGTCCGCACGGCCGGCGCAGGCGGCCAGGGCCTTACCGATGTACGTGGAGTTGGAGTTGGGGAAAGGTTTGGCAGGCAGGATAGAGTTCTGCAGGGCCTCCTCATCATTGGAGGGCGGCGGCTCATAATCCGCATCATCTTCCACGGGCGCCTCTTCCTCCTCGTTGGGGGACTCATAGTCGTCATTGTCATCCTCGTTCTGATCGTCGGTAGGGCTCTCATAGTCATCTTCATCCTGCCAACACAGGGACGGGGACAGACCAGTTTGTAGAGGCTCCGTGGCACCCTAGTGCCCGCAAAGATTCTCTCCCTGCCAAGCCTCGCAAGGGTCCTGGGGTAGGGAGGTGGCAGCGGCAGGACGGTCACTCCCATTTCACAGATGAGGACACTGAGGTTGGGGAGTGCAAAAGCACAGGACTTGGAACCTCCATCAAGGCCTTTAGGCCACGAGGCGAGTGCATTTTCTTCTACGCCTTTTTGCACAAGAGAGAAAAGCAGAAGAAATGAGGAGGGCACAGGAATAGAAGGGTGGGAGAGCCAGCTCTGTCTTGAGTAAACATGTTTTTTATTCCAGGCATCACCAAGAGGGAGACTAAATGCCTGGAGCATTTGCGATGCCGCTAGTTAATTGTCAGTTCTGTTCTTGGTGTGCCTGTGCTCAAAACATTCTTCTCATTATAGCCTAGTGCAGTGTGGAAGGCCATGCTAATGGGGAAACCAGATAACCAAAGCCTGTTAATTAGAAGGCAGATTAAATTGTGTCGGAGAGGGGAGAGTCAGGGCTACGCGATCCTTTTTGCTGAGAGCTGAGTGTGGAGAAACAACAGCTTATTATTCATGACATCTGACACTGAGTTTAAAGCTGCTTTTTGGGAGGAGACTCTCTTTCTAAATTTTAAGCGTTGCGTTTTATTTTATGTGTGCTTCTTTGTGGGTCTCTCGGAAAGTGAGCCCTGGGGAATGAGTGACTGCCTTTGAGGCCGCTCATGAAAATGGACAGTCATAGTAATGATTTCCCAAGCAGAGGTGGCACTATCAGCCGCGTGGGACGAGCGCCTTATAACTCTCGTGCCAAAGTCGGGTGGGCAATAAATGAGCCCAGGGCAGTTCTCTAAAGTCAAGGGCAGTATGGAAAGAAGCCATGGGAGGTTGCATCTTGGCGAGGAAAAGTGAGTACCGGTAGCCTAGAAATCCTCACAGCTTTGCTAGGTGACTTAAGCAAGACTGTCTAAGTTGTTCAATTGAAAGATTCCTGTATTCATGTTTGATTTGAGGAATATTTTTTAAAATATTGGAAGGCAAAGTGAGGTTGAGTGTCTTCCTGAACTCTGAGAAAGACTTCATCCTGGGGGTGCCTGCGCGGCTCAGGCAGTTAAGCGGTTGCCTTCGGCATAGGTCATGATCCCAGGGTCCTGGGATTGAGTCCTGCATGGGGCTCCCTGCTCAGCGGGGAGCCTGCTTCTCCCTCTCCCTCTGCCTGCCGCTCTGCCTACTTGTGATCTCTCTCTGTGTCAAATAAATAAATGAAATATTTGAAAAAAATGAAAAAAAAAGAATAATAATGACAGTCTTATTATAAAAAAAAAAAAAAGAAGACTTCATCCTGTCTTTTGTGTTCCTATAACTTGAGAGCAGGGGATGGAGCCTCTGAATCAGGGGCCTTGAGAATAGTAGCCTCCACCTGTCTCCTTAGTGGTCCCACTAACTGCCCTTGACTGACAGAGGAATCCCTAGATTGTCTCAGCCTACACACCCAGGCCCCATTGCTCCTGCTTTCTACCAGGCTTTACCCTGGAAGCCTTTCTCAACAAGAGTCTTTTCCTCTCCACTTCTCGAACAATGGGCTTCCCCAATGATTTGCTCCTAAATTTGCATGCATGTATTTGTTCTTAATCATATTCTGCCGTGTGTTATCCATGCTGTAAAATGCTCACAGGGTTGGGTGCCTTGTCTCCATCCCTGCTCGCCTAGTGCCCTGTGCAGGGCTGGGCATGCACTGGAGCCCACGAGTGTTAGAGGCAGGGGCTAATGGAAAGCCTGTGTTCGTGGAGAGGGTGAAGGACACTAGCCCCAGGCTGGGCTCCTGCAGGGAGACACCACATGGCCCTTTGCAGTGGTAAAGATGCAGCTTCGGCGCAAAACTAGACACAGTTTGGGGGAAACTCTGGTCTTTTCCCTTTTGTACAAAATAAATCTGTCCAATTCCTTTGTCTTCTTAGAGAAAGCACAGACTTAGCTAGCATTTTTCAAATGCAATGCTTCCTTTTGCCAGAATCCCAATAAGACGAGGGATGCTTTACCTGCTTCCTAAAGGCACTGAGGCGGCTGCTTACCAGAAAGACCACTAGACTGAGGATCGGGACACCTGGGTCCCAGGCTTGCCTCTAACTAGTATGTAAGTCCCATTCTCCAGTGGGCTCAGCTGCTTCTTCTGTAAAATGAGCACGCTGGGCTCCGAGCCATAACCGAGTGCTTAGCCAGAGTCCAGCTTCATGCATAGTGCCTGTGAATGCAGTCTTCTGGGGAGAGGATATCCAGAGGTCATCAGACTCTCAAAGGGGTCACTGTGACCCCTCCAACATAAAAACCCAATTAGATTGGACTTTCCCTGAGGTCTTTTCAGGGCTAATAGTTGATTCTGAACTCCCTTTCCCTCTGTCACCAGTGGGGACTTAAGTCTATGAGAAAATCTATTTTAAGCTACTTCAGTGTATACCATCTAGGGGAGGGAGTTTGGGAAGGCCCTGCTGTGGGGGTGATAATAGTGACTAATGGTGTGATCTGCAAACTCCAGCCCGTGGGACAAATCCGGCCCACCATCTGTCTTTGTAAATAAAGGTTTATTGGCACATAGCCAAGCACAATTGTTCAGCTGTCATCCGTGGCTGCTATGTTGCTGTAAAAGCAGAGGTGAGTGGACGAGCTAGAGGCCATGTGGGTGGCAAAGCTGGAAATATTTACTGCCTGACCTTTAGAGAACACATCTGATGACACCCAGGGGAGGGTAATACTGGCATCTTGCTGGAGGCCTTGCTCCTTCTGGCATCATGCTAATCCCTTATTACAAAGGTGCTCTGCAAACCGCTGTGAGGGTAGGAGAGCCCACACCGTACTCACAAAGGATGACCAGCCCCCATTGTCCTCTTCATGGCTTTCTGTGGAAGAAGATCACACCCTCATCAGTACCAAAAGAAGCCTCTAGAAGAAAAGTCAAAACAGCACCCCATCTGATGTGCTCTCACACCACTGTCCATCCCAGGCCTTCATCCTACCTTTCTCATACCTGGGGGTTGGTTTATTATCAGCTCTAGAATTTCCACCTGAGCAGCTCATTCTACCTGAAGGTAGAGGTGGTTCCCAACCTTTCACCACAGAACAGTCACCCAGAGGGCTTTAAAATACACAGACACTGGGGACCTATCCCTAAAGCTTATTGAAAGATTTAAAGACCCAGATGGAGGGGCACTGGCTTTGCTCAGGTGCTCAGTCAAAGCCTGGATCCTCCCACGTTTCCCCACAGCATTCCTCATTTCAGATCTGTAGAGGTTTCCAGCTAAGTAGGGGCCGTAAACCAGGCGCCCGGCATAGTAACACCTCTCCTGCTCTCAACTTGGACCCAAACTTCTCTCTGGGAAAGAACTGCCTGACAGGCAGATGAATAAGATCACCTGCACAATACCCCAGGAGCCCCAGGAACCGGCAGACAGAAGAATCGAAGTACCTGTCACCTCCGAAAGCAATCGCTCCCACCCCTGACACCTTTACCTGTCTCTTCAGGAAACCGCTGGACTTGGGGTCTGCAAAGGCAAACAGCATTGCATTAATGGTGTTACTGGCTTAGGGGCACCTCCCTCTTTCTTCAATCCAGCCCTGCGAGAGGAGCCCCCAGTAGGGGGTGTATCTCACCATCTAGGACTGGTGTCCTTGTTGATTAGCACCTTGGGCCAGGCTGCCCGAAAACTCTGGAAATTATCAAAGTCACATTAGTGAAATAACTGGGAGCTCATGACTGCCTGACTCTCTAGGGGAAGTTCCCTTGAAGTCACAGACCCATGGGTAGGATGCCGGGCAGGGAAAATGAACTCTCCCTCCCCTCCTTGGCACCAGCTTCAAGACCCTGGGGCTGAAGGAGTGCTGCAGGTCCAAAACTGGGGCAAAACCAGTCCTGTGCCTCCCACTGAAGGTTCAACTTGGGTTTGAAAATTCTTTGGGTTTCGTTACAGTGTCACTGGACTCTTGGCTCCCCACTCACTTGCGTGTGAAGATGCTCCTTCTCTCTTCATTCTTGTTGATTTCTTGACTCAACTTACTGAGAATCCTACGAGATAAAAGATAGATGAGGTGACAAAACCATCATCTCTCCCCGAGTCCAACCTTCCCATTACTCCTGGAGTTCCCTGATCTGAGTAACCTTGGGCATCCGGGCCGACCTAGACCAGCTTCCTCCTCTGGCCTCCAGCCAGTCCCCTCCGCTGGGCATCTGCTCCTCACCTCCTCCCACCTTCATCCCCGCCCTGGTCCCTGCTCCTGCGCAGCGGGCCCTCTGTGCTGGCTCAGCCTCCTCAGTGAAGCTCAAAGACCATCTGTGACGACCTGCCCGTTCTCACCTGGCTCCCCTTCTCTGAAATTCTGGAGCCTCACAACCTGGATACAACCACTGTGTATTTTATTGTCTTACTGCTCCTGGGTCTGAGGTCCCCTGACTCTTGGTTTAACATCCCTGTGGTGATGTCAGGCTTCCAGGAACACTCAGACCATCTCTGAAACCTAGAGGAATCAGCTGTTCGTTGCAGAGCTTGACAGGAACTCTGGTGAGCTGTCCTTTGGTCTGTATCTCCTTTCACCCCCCCTCCCCCCTTGCCTCCTCCTTGGTGACATGGATTTTTATAAAATTTGGAGAAGCATTCCCGATCAGGGCACATCCCGCAGAGTGGGAGACTCCCTGATTCACCCATGTCCCGAGGCCAACCTTGGCCAGGACCCTTGGAGATACTCTTAGTCCTTGGATGCTGTGAGCTAGCAAATCCTCAAACCGCAGAACAGGGAGGGCCTTCACAAACAGGTTGACACCTCAAGCACACCCCAGCAGTCAGTGTCCAATCCATGGGGTCTCTCAAGTCTCCAGGACAGGAGACTCCAGCCCTCATTAGCACTCACTGCTGAGACCAAGGGAACCCTCATTAGTACACAAGCTCAGTATTTCCTAGAGATTTGGAGACAGCTGGGAGGATCCTCAAAGGTGATCTAACCCAATGTCATTTTATAGATGAGGCTACAGAGGCTCACAGGGTGGGTTAGTGATCAGGGAACTCCAGGAACCCCACAAAACACACCCCCCGCAGAAGCCAGTCTCCCTAATTACCAGGGCCTCATGTTAATTTCCTCTATGCTACAAGCTTCCTGGGAGCTGAGGCAGTTGAGCCCGTGGCCCATCCGACAATGAGCCAGGATCTACATTCTTTCAGTGAAGGTAACAACTTTGGCCTAAAACAAACTTGCTAAGTTGGCAAAGGTGGTCCTTAGCATCCACTACTCCCTGCTTCCCTCATCATTCCCCCCCAGGCTCCTAACCCCTCACTTCTCCATGGTCCCAGGGAACGCTGGGCGGCTTGGAGCCCTTCTTCCTCATTAGAATGACAGGACACGTTCTATAAACACACTGGGGACTTAAGGGGATGGAGAAGGAAGGAGGGTAAGGTTTAGTCCTCCCCTGTAATGTCACTGCTGGGATTTGCTTTAAATCAGGAGTGGGGACTTCGCAGCGGCGTCCTGATCACACCACCAGAGCACTTGTGACACACTTCTTTTGTTTCCTTTAAGCGATTATTTTGAGAAGCCGATGGGAGCCCCTCTCCTCCCTCCTCTGACATTTGGGAGGGAACGGATCCTTCAGAGCCGCCAAGGGAGCCCTGTTGGTGCCCACATCTTGGCCGAGTCAGGCCGTGGTGGCTGCCACAGCCCCTCCCACGCAGGCATGCCTTCACTCAACAGTGTGCCTTAAGGGCCTTCAAAGTGCCAGGAACTCTGCCGAGGGCTCAGGATGCCTCACTGAACAAAGCAAAGGCCCTTGATCTCAAGGAGCTTACACACGAGTAGAAAGAGGCACACAATGAACGTTTCAGGAAGTGAAATTCTAGGTAAGTGTTGTGTATACATACATGCGACGGAGGTGGGGGCGGGGGCGGGAACGCATGCGTTGGGTGCCGTTGCGATCGGAAACCAGTGGGCCTGGGCACAGAGATGACATTTCAGCAGTGCCCCGAGGAAGGGCCCATCCGAAAGAGCTTGGCTGGCTCTGACCAGCTCACAAAGCTGCTTTGATCCTGAAAAGACCTGCTGCTCTCTGCGGTGGCTCCTCTTACCAGTATCTTTAGCAGCCAGGCTGGAGGCTTCTGGGGCTCTAACTGGCTAAGGAAGGAAATGTCAAACCGCAGGCTGTACAGAAGAGCAGCAGAGAGGTGACAGAATGCAGAGCAGGGCCCACCAGGCCAGCTTGCCGCAAGACGGGGTCTCCCAGGGCCCTCCTGTTTTGGCAGGCCTCAGAGAACTCTTCTAGGCCCGCTGGGGGCACTGCTGATGGACGGGGCGGGGAAGTGGTTTCAAACCTTCAGAGTTGTCCCCCACTCTCACACCCACAGAGACCCAAGTGACAGTGCGTGGCCGGAGGTGACTCATTCCTCTTCCTCCTCCCCACAAACCCCAGGCCTCACTCAGCACCAGCGCTGGGCAGCAGGTAGACATAACTCTGTCTGCTTTGCCTTGTTGTAGAGATAAATGGGGCCCCAAGGTGGGGCTGAAGCCTCTGGCAGGAAGTCAAGCCATGTGGCAAGGTGGGTCCAGTGCAGTTGCAGTCCTAGCTTGCTGCATGCTGGGGGCCGGTCTCTGACTGCTCAGTCACAGGCCCTTCTTGGTACTGCTGGCAGACACAGTGTGGGTCCTTGTCCTGAGTCTGACTGTGACATCTTGCCCCGTAAGCCGTGCCTACTGTAGACCTCCAGTAGGACGTTTGCCCTCCCTAGGCTCCAATTCCTCACCAGCAAAGTAAGAGGGTTAGCCCTGCTGAGGGAGTCCCTGACCAGCCTGACTGTTGGACTTACACGGGTATACTTGTTACAAACACAGATTACCAGGCTCACTGTAGACTTAACCCATCAGAACCTACAGGGGTGAGGCCTGGGGGCAGTTACACCAACCAGTTTCCTGGTGATTCCTATAGTCTGAAAAGGTTATGAAATCAATTTTGTTTTTCTTAGTATTCTTGGACTTTTTTTTTAATTTTCAGGAGGAGGATAAGGAGGAGAGGAGGAGGAGGAAAACAAAGAGGAGATGGGGGAAGAGGAGGAGATGTGGGAGGAGGAGGAGATGGAGGAGTAGGAGATGGGGGAGGAGGTGGAAAAGGAGGAGGAGGAGATGGGGAGG
>NC_058409.1:91748103-91761731 GCF_002201575.2 Neomonachus schauinslandi | reverse complement strand
GGAGGAGGAGATGGGAGAGGAGATGGGGAGGAGGAGGAGATGGGGGAAGAGATGGGGAGGAGGAGGAGGAAATGGGGAGGAGATGGGGGAGGAGGAGGAGATGGGGAGGAGGTGGGGAGGAGGGGGAGGAGGAGGAGATGAGAGAGGAGAAGGAGGAGATGGGGAGGAGGTGGAAGAGGAGGGGGAGGAAGAGGGGGAGGAGATGGGGAAATAGATGGAGGAGGAGGAGATGGCCTGCTTTTCAGTGGTTCCTTGTGCTTTACCAAGGGCAAGTGGAGGTCCCCTCTGCATTTCGAAATCAACTTTGCTGGTCACAGAAGTAAGAAGGAAAGTATAAAAAGGAAGGCAGGCAGAAAGGAGGGCAGGGAGGGAGGAGGGAGAAGGCCAGGGCAGAAGGCAACAGGAGAGGAAGTGCCAGAGCCCATAGAGCACAGGAAGAGTCGGTTGCTCCAGGAGCCATCTCTTTGTTGCCTACGTTGTTGCCTGTGTTCCTGTCTGTTCAAGGGCTTACAGTGTAAACACATTTCTCACCAGACCTCCCACAGTAAGAGCTTTAGAGAGCGTTCCTTCTTCCCCTCTTCCAGGCCCTCCTGCGCGCAGGGGAGCCTTGCTGCCTTGACTAGCATTTCAGAGGGCAGGCTGCTCCCTCCCAGGGCGACAGGCTCCCAGGCCCAGAAGAGGCGAAGTCTGTTTGCGGAGCTGGGCACCTCCAGCTCTCTGCCCTCCTCACCGCCCACCTGTCCTCAGTCCACCTCTCTGCCGCCCCACGGGCACCCAGCGCACATTCTCACTCTGGCTCCGGCTCTTGCTCTGCATTTCTTCCTTCATTTTATTTTACTTACCTTATTTTTTTAGGTTTCATTGAAATTCTAGTTAGTTCACATATACTGACTGATTAGTTTCGGGGGTAGGGGTCAGTGATTCATCAGTTGCACGCAACACCCAGTGCTCGTTACATCACGTGTCCCCTCCCCTGTGCCCCTCACCCAGTTACCCCATCCCCTCATCCCCTCCCCTCCAGCAACCCTCAGTTTGTTCCCTAGAGTTAAGTCTCTTATGCTTTGTCTCCCTCTCTGTTTTCATCTTATTTTATTTTTCCTCCCCTACCCCTATGTTCACCAGTTTTGTTTCTTAAATTCCACCTATGAGTGAGATCATATGATAATTGTCTTTCTCTGATTGACTTATTTCACTTAACATAATACCCTCTAGTTCCATCCACGTCATTGCAAATGGATTTCATCCTTCTTTAAAGGAACACAGGGCTCCACCCCTAGGGGTCAGCCTCCTTGAACCAAGAGCCAGACCTCTGGAAGGTCTGTCCTTGTCACGTGAGAAGCCAGGTGTGGGTCTTGGGACCCAGGGAGGTGCCTTTCACTGTCATCTCAGGTCTCAGGGCAGAACCATCTGTAGGAGGGCCTAGCGTGGTCTCCCCGCTTCTCAGCCTTGTACCCCCCTATGACTTTACACGTAGTATTTTACTTGTGCTTCACAATTATTTTGTGATACACAGATCATTCCCGTGTTTATCACCAAGGCACTAAGAGAGGGACTTGCCAAAGGCCACATGAGCGGGTGTAATGTGGAGCTGAGCTGGGAAGTCAGGTTTTCCGGGCTTGCTTTGGGGGAGAAGGAGTGGCCATCAGTTGAGAGGAGGCATTTCTCCTGTGGGGAAGACCGGCTACCTGGACAGGGATCAGCCCATGGATGGGAGAGGGAAGGAGCAGGGTGGAGACAGACCTGTCACTCTAGCAATTCTGTGGGGAGGCTAAGTCACGTTCTTTAAGTGGCCCAGGAATGGCCTGCTCACCTCTGGGTCCCTCCCTTGGTCCTCGCGCTCTCCTTCTTTCCCTGCTGTTTCTCAGGCAGGCTGACTCTGCTATTAGGAGGCCTGCAGCTTCAGCAGGAGCATGGACAAGTAACCAGTTATTACCGCATTCCCTCTCTGATGGGATCTTCGCTTTTCCTAGCCTAATTCCACTCTCGGGAAGGGGCACAATGGGGCCTCATGGTATAGACACATCCAACATCTATCTGTTACCTACACCACCATCCCATCACTCCCTTCTCCTTATTTTTTTTTAAGTTATACTATGGATTTAAATATAAAACTCATCACATTTTTAAAATAAACTCCAAATCGGCATCAGCAGACCTGAACATGTATTCTACTGATTTAGCCAGATAAGGCTCAGCTATACCATGGGTTTTAAGCCCGTCCCTATAAAGGAGGCTTAGTTGTTTTATTTAAAAACTCTCCTCCATTACAGTATTTGGGGTGTCTCTAGGAGGAACTGTCCGAGAGTGTACCTGTATCTGCAGACAAAGTCTTCCTCACCAGAATCTACCTTCTTACAAATCTATTTAATAGAGGGTTTTTTTAAGCATGGGGGAAGAAAATCCCGATATTCAGAGGAGTGTAATCTTGTTTTGGTCTGCTGTACATTAACACAATTTCTTTCCCGTAGCCCCTTAGGGTAATGATTATGGCCAATGAACCTATGTACAAGGGAACAGAACAAATCAGTATTGAATATCTATCCGCATCAAGGACAGCATCAGGCAGCTCATGTGGACTGCCTCCTTTAAAATCCAGCACTCCCCCATAGTTAGTTCTTTTCCCTTCTACGGATGAGGACACAGGCTCAGAGGGTTGATGAGACTTCCCCAAGGTTCCACGGCTGGTGGGAGACAGCGTCCGCTTTAGAACTTGGCTCTCTTGCTCCGAAGCCCATGCCTTTCAATCCTCCCCCTTTGGCAGGATAGCATGATTAGGAAAAACTTAGAACTGTACTCATTGGGATTTTGCATAAAATAACAGGAACCGCTGACACTTGCTCAGTATGTACTGTTATTTCCCCATTATTTCCTCTAACCTTCCTGCTGACTCTCTGAGGTAGGTTCTGCTATTATCCCCATTTTACAGATGAGGAATCTGAGGCTCAAGGAACCCAGGCAACTTGCCCACAGACTCACAGCTAGTGAACGGGAGATTTGGGTTTCAAGCACTCTGACCTCAGAGCTTATACTTTCACTCACTAAGCTCTCCAGTCTGCCTGTTCACACCTAAAATTATAACCCCTAGAAGAGCGAGCCTCCACAGTCATCTTTTATTTTACAGACTTGGGAAACTGAGAGTGGACGAGGGACTCATCCCAGGCACAGAACTCTTAGTAAGTAGAGCTGGGATTGGTGCTTGTTATCCACATCTACCAAGAGGGTCGGTAACTGTTCGAGAGTCATCGAATCAGGGCAGCCTGGACCTTCCCTAGATGCCTCCCCCACTACTCCCCGTTCACCTTCGTGCCCCATGGGCAGCTTCCTAGCTTGTCTGGGGCACACATGCACACACTGGACAGGGATTCTGTTTCCGTTTTCAAATGGCTAAAGAAATGCCCCACCCCTACCGCACCCGCAACACGAGTGTTTACAGTCCGCCTTCCACACTAACTAGCAACCACTTCTCACCCGCCTCCTTCTCCAGACACTCTAGCATAGCTCCAGACATCAAGTGAGCCCAGCCTTAAGGTAAAAAAGGATCTTCCGAGGTGAAAGTGCCTTCCTTATCTCCTTCCTTCCACTGCTCTGATTCAATCCCCTCTGCCCTGCGTGTTCAGGGCCGTGGTCCTCGCTGAGGCTCCTATCCCATGAGTGGGGTCAGGTCCCTCATCCGCTAGCTTCCTTCCCTGCCTTCAGCTGGGCCCTCGCCTGCCATCTTTTACATTGCCCTGGAGAAAGCCAAGACGCCAGCTTTATCTCCCTGTTCTCCCTGCGGCCCTCACCTCCCCAACCCTCTTAGGCTCCTTAGGACAGCTCACAGGACCCTTCTCATTTGTGACCAGTTCTGCAGCCTCTTTGCTTGGTGTACCCCTAGCTGCTTTGACCCACTTGCTGTTCAATTCAACTCCCTGGTGCCCATGCCTTTGCAAGATAGTCCCCATTCCTAGAGTATCAACCCATTCTTCATCTGACCACTCCTGGCATATGTCAGGATCCCACTTAGCTTCCCTGCCACCCTGAAGTCTTCCCTGAATGCCATGGGGAAAGTGACTTTTGCCTTCCTACTCCCACGGAATGTGGACCTGCATACGCCACAGCACCGTTATAATTGTTGTAGGATTGCTTTGTATATCTGACCCTCCCACTAGAATGTGTGTCTTGAGGTGGGGATTCCGCCCCTTAACAAAGGCCTGACACATTATATTGGCATCTAGTAGCAGTTCATTAAATGAATGAAGTATTAGTGTTGTATGGGAACCAAGAGATGCAAACCCAAATGTGCTCAAGACCAGGTACATATATATTACACAAATATATTTTATTACACGCTTATTATGTATATTAAGAATATATTACAAAAATCAATATTTCTAGGGACTTTTGATAAGTTCAAAGATTGGACATCATTGGGTCCAAATGGACTGGAGCCGAGTAGTTGCAGCTCTCGTGGGATGGAAACTATCATCCTGATTTGCCACAGTCTCTAGCACTTCCTAGTTTTTCACCAACAATGAGGCTTTGTGTTGATGACCTCTTTTCTCATCATACTTTACTATTATATTTCTTATAGTGGAGAAATATTTCTTCATACCCATAGTCTATCCAAAGGTGTTAAATGAAAGAGAAATTGAGAGGACTTCGTATTTTTCAACCTGACCCATTTTACACATTTGTATCACCCGTCTGGCTCCGGCAAGCATTTGGGTGTGTGAGACCTTTACTAGAGCGGTGAAAATACACGACACGAGGTGCATGATACCTCTCATTTCAGCACCCACGTGGGGCCTCGGTAGTGCATCACGGCCCCCCTTGCTCGCGATTCTTCTCAGGATGGTGCCCCCGACAGCCATTCAAGCAATGAGTATTGACAGCCAGAATGATGTCCACTGCCATTCTTCATCTAGTCCAACTCTGTCATTTTACTGAGCTGGAAACTGAGGTCGGGAAAGCTTAAGCAATCACTGATCTGGTGTGATGCCCTCATGCCCAAGCCGCCCCACTGGGAGAGAGGAAATGAAAACCCGGTCCCCAGTCAGGCTTGTCTTTGGCAAGAGCAGGCAACACACCAGCTGGGCTGAATCTGTTACTTCTTTTTCTCAACCTATCATGAAACTTCTCTTTCCTGTGCCCTGCCCTTGCCTCTCCCCTTCAAACCAACTCACTCTCCTAGTTCAAACCAACAGTCATAGATTAAGTGTCTCAGCACTCCCTGGACTACTTCCCATCCCAGCCTCATTCCCCAACACACAAGAAATTGGGGGGAGTACTTACGGCACCCGGAGCTTAGGGAACTTCTGGATGTCATTTTCTGTCAGGTTCTGAAATCAAGACACACGGGCGGGTTACAACCCACACAGGAAGGGCTCTGGCCCAGGTGAGGAGAGTGAGGTGAGAAATGGAGTAGTGGGGACTGCAGCAAACTGAAGAGCCCACCTCCCCACACCTACCCAAAGCGACAGCTTCTAGATGTTGCATAAAACACCGGTGGGCCTGATGTGGCCAGATCTACTTTTTCAAAGGGAATCCCCAAATCTGGATTTAGGTGACATTTCCTGAGTTTGAAGTACTGACAAATAATTTTACGATAAGAAACAAACATGATGAGAGCTAAATTGTAGAACCAAACAACCTGTTTTGTGGGCTGATTTTGGTCACGCTGCGACCTCTTCCCTAGGCTCTTACCCCAGACTTCAGGGTCCCTCTCAGTTTCCATATGGAGAAGCTATGAGAAGCCAGCCTGGAGAAGGGGTCTGGGCCCTTATGCCACCATCACACCCCAAAGCCTCTCTCATCAGGGTTATTGGTAGCGTTCTCTAGATGTGGGGATACAATAAAGAGGCTTTCCTGAGGGAACAGAGAGGGGAGAGGAGAAAGAAACCCATATCTGTGAAGAACTGACTCTGGGGCTCTGCCTTACTCACACCCTGATTAACCCTCATGTCAATCCTGGGATTTAGGAACCATGAGTGTTCCCATTTTACAGGTGAGAACGCTGAGGCTCTGGGATGTTAAGGGAATTTCAGCTTGTAGGTGATGTTACTGGGGCTGGAGCCCGACTCTGTGGCATCCGTGGTCAGTTTTCTTCCTGCAAACTTCCCTCTTCCCACATCTGATCCCTTTGAGGGACATGGTGACCCATGCTGGAGGGGAAGAGGGTGGGAAGGGTAAGACAAGGAGGTATCCCAGAGCAGGAGAGGCAGTGTGCCAATCGCAGAAACAGAAAAGAGAGTGAGCCCACTTTCCATGGAACGAATGCTGAGCCACAGAAAGGGATCCACTGAAGTTCTAACCGAAGCTGGAAAACAGGTGGTTAGGGTGAAAGCTCTGTAGTCAGACAGGCTGGGTTGGGATCTTGGTTCATCCATTGAACAGCAGTCTGATTTGGGGCATACTCTTAAGCACCCCAAGCCTCAGCTTCCTTATCTGTAAAATACTAATAAGGGCCACCTTTCAGGGGTTGTGAGCACTGAATGAGATGAAGTGGGTCGTGTGCTTGGCTCGGTGCTTGGCACACCCTCTGTGAATAATTTACATGAAAATAAATAATAATAAGCTGGGGTCTGGCTGTCTCTCAGAGGTTAGTTTTTGCCCCTGCTCCCGCTCTGGGCTGGGAGCCACCTGGCAGGTTGTTGGTTGCCTACGGGAAAGAGCTGGGCATGCTCCCCTTTGAGCCCAGTGGTGCCTGGGCTGGGGCATCTTAGCAATGAGTCCATTGGGCTCACCTGCTGCAGCTCTTGGGCACAGTGTCTGACCCAGCCCCCTTAGCAGACCTGGCAGCAGGGTTGGGGCCGGAGTTTGCCCAGAGTCCTGAGACAATCGGGCTTTTGGTCAAGCTTCTTAACCTCTCTCTTTTTTTATTTTTTATTTTTTTTTAAGATTTATATTTCGGGGCGGGAAGTTGGTGGGGAGGGAGAAGGAGAGCGAGGAGCCTGACATAGAGCTCAATCCCAGGTCCCTGAGATCATGACCCGAGTCAAAGTCAGATGCTTCACCGACTGAGCCACCCAGGTGCCCTGGAAGAGAGTCTTAAGTAGATGCCACGTTGAGGGCAGAGCCCAACACAGAGCTCAAGACCCTGAGATCACGACCTGAGTGGAAACCGAGAGTTGGACTGTGCCACCCAGGTGCCCCTCTCTTTTATTCTTTTTAATGTCTCTAAGCAGCAGCTTCTCCTTCCTCCAACACCAGCCCCTCTCAGGGATGTGCCAAGACTCATGTTCAGAGTGGCATGGTGAGTGCAGGCTATCTGGGGGCTGCCAGGGGGCTGGTGGCCGCATACAGGGTGGTTGGCGCGCCTGCCTTCTGTTTGGCCTCACTGAGGATGTGGGCTGAAGAAATCTGAGCAAGAGTGTGAAGGAGAAGGTGGACTTGAAAATGGCTGGAGATGCAGAGGAGCAGGATGTTAAGGAAGAGAAAGGCCTTTAGAACAGGACAGGAATGGAGAGGAAAGATGAGAGACGTTTAAACAGGATTTTCAGAGAGTTCTGCCGCATAATGTAACCCCTTCTCTACCTCCTTCTAAAACCTCCAGCCACTCGGGGGTACCCGTATGATCCCTTGTGCCTTTGCAGGAGCGTGATTAGGTGCTGAGTGTGTCCTCAAGATGGGCCCTGCCTGGGGAGGCGACGTATGGGTGCTGCTGCCTGCCCACCTAGTACCCACTCTCCCTTGCTCCCTTTCTGCCTGGACCTGGATTTCATTTGGGACAGTAAATGTGCCATGTCCACAAACACTTCCCAGCAGATAGCGGAGGTCATGGGACTCAGGTGCGCCCAGTGAGATATAACCTGAAGTCTACTGGATGGAACTTCTGGAAAAGTTACTACTTTCCTGAATAGGAGGGGAGGCATTCCCCACGCAATTTTGTGCCTTTTACTCTTTGCCCTGCCCCCTTCCTCCTGCGTGGAATGTGGATGTGAGGTCTGGAGGTGGCATAGCCAACCTGCAGACTCTCCGACAAAAGCCACAGGCGTTTTCCACAGACTAGATGGGTTGGGGGGGCTGGGTTCCCAATGACTGCGTTCAGCAGCTCACCAGCCCCTAGTGCCTGCTCTAGATTCCTTATCACTTGAGAAAGATAAACCCCTGTTTGGTTAAGCCACTGTGGTCAGGTTTCTGTTAAAGGCAGCCACATGCCTTCCTAACTGACACAGTTCCAAACACTTTTTTCCCTCTCTTTCAACCTTCTGTAAGTATGGCACCCCCTTCCCCACCAGAGGAGGTTCTTCTCTTCTCACTGGGAAACCAAAATAGGAGCAACACAGATACAAGGGACCTACTAGCCCCAACAACGAAAAGAGAGAGAGAAAGAGAGACAGAGAGACAGAGACAGAGAGAATGCGGCCTTCCACTGCTACCTTCAGGAGCAGAATGGTCCCTGATATTACAAAACCAGGAGTAACGGATGAGAATTTAGAGCTCCACCCAGAGCTCACGCTGTACCCAGAGCACCTGGGGTGGACGGTGGGTTTCAGGAGAAGCTGTCTTTAAACACCCCAGTTGCGGGGCCAGATACCGGGTTCTGCTCCCTGTTCTCCTGGTTCCTAGTGCCCTTCTTTCCATTTCCTCCCGCTCACACGATAAGCATAATATGTGGCAGTCTCCAGGGACTGATAGGTCCTGGATACAGGAGCAGAGGAGACAGCAACTCTGATAGCATCTCTCCGCCACGGAAACAACCCGGTCCTAGCATGCCCGAGCTTCACACAGGGAGTCTTGTGGGGACTGGAAGGGACTGTCACCCATCAATCCAACGTGCTCTTGCTCAGGAGGAGAAGAGAGAGAGGCTCCGAGAAGGCAAGTGCTTGCTCAAGGTGATCCCAGAGCATCAGGGCTGCAAGCAGGACCATCCTCAAAGAGGTCTTACTCCCTGTCCACTCAGCACCGATAAGTCTCAGATCTCAGTTCTCAGTGGTAAAGGCACCAGAAGGAAATATTTACATTTAGTACTAAGGTGCCAAGATCAACAGCAACAAAATTCCAGGTATTCCCTAGGCTCAAGGCTCAGTATGAAGAAATAACATTGTTAAAAACTCATGCAGTATTAAAGTAAATTAAGTGTGTGCTTTAGTCCAATGACTAGGCATGGGACTTAGAAAATTCACATCAGCCTCTGTACACATTTCCTCAGTTGCAAATGGGGTGGTTGGAGCCTTCCTGAAGATAGTTTTTTTTTTGCCATAAAACAGGCTTCTGGAAGGCAGAAATCACACCATAGTCATCTCTATATTCCCAGGATGTGGCATGGTCCTGTATGTAAAGGGAGCCCAGGAAAATGCTTGTGAGGTGAATGGATGGGTGAATTCATGCATGATTTAGGTGAAACAGTGAACACACGTGTCTTACATGGCACATGAAAGCAAAACTCAGACCAGTAGGGTACAGTTTGGTCTCAGCATGAAACTTAAGAGCTGCCTAGAAAGGGGCAGATGAATATGTGTGGTAGTGAGCACACCATCCCTAAAAGAATTCAAGCAGATGTTAATGGCAGGGATGCAATATAGGAAATGGTTTGGAGTGCTGGGCAGAAAGCTAGAGCTCATAACCTCTCTGGCCCCTTCTAACCCCCAAGTCTTATGGCTGCTGACCTCACTGCTGCTAACCACGCCTTGCAGGGAAATACAACTTACCTTGCCCTCCTCACTCCTAATCCAAATTGGGAGCATCTACCCATGAGACTTTTGAAGTCTTGTCCCCACTTCGTTTGAAGGGCAAGGAAGCATGAGATGGGAAGGGGGTAGACTGGTACAGCTGGGGTCTGTCTCACCCATAGGCAAAGGTGACATTTCAGGGGAAATGCTCAGACCACCTCCCAGCCACTTCACACCTCTCAAAGCTCCAGGTATTCCCTAGGCTCAAGGCTCAGTATGAAGAAATAACAATGTTAAAAACTCATGCAGTGTTAAAGTAAATTAAGTGTGTGCTTTAGTCCAATGACTAGGTATGGTCTCTCAAAGCTGCCTCTCTTTCCATTCAAGGGCTTAGTCCTTCACATACGACTGCCTCTTAGTATTATATTAAAGCTCTTTGCAATATAATGGAGTAAAGAGAGTCCTATCACATGTGTTTAATTGGCAAAAAACTATGTGAATTTGGTGGAGAGAAAGAGGGATGTAATGAATAATGAGGGAGATTTCACATTTTATTCCATTCAGTGAGTATGTACTCCAGCATGAGAGATGGGAAAAAAGAATCTTCTGTTCTCCTAAATGGTCTTTTTTCCCCTTAGGCTTCTCAAAGTATGGTTGGCATTTGAAAAGATTTTCAAGGTGTTTGTGTGTGTGTGTGAGAGAGAGAGAGAGAGAGAGCTGTACTTGGATTCCTCCTTACACTTTGACTTTAGAATGTACCTTGGTATCAGTGAAAGCCTGGGAGGTATCCTGGATAGCAGGATCCTGAGAGGTGATGACAGCAGGGGCCATATAAAACCTCAGAAGATGGCAAAGGGCTGTGTGGGGATCCTGAAGACGGGCATTGACCCTGAGTATCCCCAGGAACAGGGTAGACCAGTTGGCTCCGCCAGGATTGGTTAACTTGTGGAACAGCTTTGGTCTTAATGTGTCAAACTGGCCAGCACTTACCAAAAACCGCTGCCCATCAATGTGATGCTTTTTCACTGCCTTCTCACAGTCCCTGTAGTTCAGCTGCAAAGGGGAGGAGAAGGTGCTGTCAGTGGCGGGCAGGTGCAAGCCATTAGCTCCCCTCACTTGCCTGCCCCAGAAGCTTAGCAATTTGTGGTACTTGTGGCTAGCCAGACCCCTACCCCCCTTCCCCCCACTGTAACAGACGGGCCCCATCCCTACCTCAGCTCTGCTTTCACTTGCCCCTTGGGACTCTCTGAAATGGAGAAATTGCCTCCGTCTAAAGTTTTGGGGCCAACCTCTACAAAAAGAGAGTGCGTTTAAGCCTACAAAGTCTGGCCACATGCTTCTCAGACACTCAAAGAAGAGGTGAGAAAAAGAAAATCAATAGCAACCATTGTGTCACCACCAAAAGGCAACCTTGGAGAACATTCGATGTGTTTCCTATAGTGCTTTATTCTGAGCCATCTCTAAACATAATGGAGGTTATCACTCAGGATAAGATATTTAATCTTATCCTAACTTTTTCTCTTAAAATTACCTTAAAATGGTAATAGAGGCATTGCCTCATGTTATCACCGACTTACTCTAAACATTGTTTTCTTTAATTACTCCCTTATTGCTGATCATTTAGGTTGTTTACCAAACAATTGTTCCAATAGTAGTAATAGAAACTGCTGATAATTACTGAGTGCTTGCTATCTGGCAGGCACTCTTCTGTGTATTTTAACCAATCTTAAGTCTTTAATCTTCACATCTTCCAGAGAGAGTCAAAAGTGCAGAAAGTTAAGTAACTTGCACGAGGTCCATGGGTAGCAGGTGACAGGGGTGACAATCGGGCTTCAGAACAAGGCTTTAATGTTCTCCTTTTTGTTAGTAACAGGGTAACTTATAGTAAGTAAAGCGAACAAATTTAAGTGTACCTTAATACACCATCCAGATCAAAATATAGAAAGAACATCATGGATATCCTTCTGCACACAGTTTTTTTGCTCTATTTAAGATAAATTAAGCTGGATTCTCAGAATAAGTTATAAGATCAACAGGAATGATCTTGGCTGCTTTCCCAAAGAATCACATCAATTGACAATCTTATCACTTTTCTGTTTCACCGTATTTTCGACAGCCTAAGAACTTGCATTTGAAATACCTCCAAATGTGATACTTTGGGCTGGAGTATTTAAGGTGAAATGTTTGTCCTGGAGAATCTTTGGTTCTCATCACAAGTGTGAGGCTCACAATTTGTGGCAGACTTCTTTTGGGGGCAAATCACGGTCTTTTTTTTTTAATGGTCAATCAATCTAAAAAGTGAATATAATTGTTGTAGTCTTTTGGCTTGAAAGGGTGGGATAAATGTTAGAACACTCAGAAAAAGCTGATTTCGAGGTCAGTGTGGAACATGAGCAACATCTGAGGCACCATGAGCATCCTTTCTATTTCCATGCAATGGGGTAGAAGTAGTTCTTGGAATATCCAGCTGACTTTAATTCATCATTCACTGTCATCATTTTCAGATAAAGCTCTGATTTTGCAGATTGTTGACTTTGACTCTACATAGACAGATAGCCCTGTGGACTGAGGCCTCTCTAGAAGTTTGATTCTGATAGTAATACCTGGGCCTGGGGGCTAGAATCTGTATTTTTAGCAAGCACATAGAGGATTCTATGAGCACCCAGCTTTGGTAGGCAGTGGTCTAGAGCAGGTACTTGGTGTTATAGATGAGACAACTGAGGCCCAGAGAAGGGAAGGGATTGGCCTAAGGTCACACAGGGGGTTGGGAGCATAGCAGGGATTAGAAATGGCTCTAACCCAGTGCCTCACCATGGCATGGCCAGGGATGCTCTCATGCCAAGTCAAAAGAAATTGGAAGGGTTAGGGGTGCCTGGGTGGCTCAGTCGGTTAAGTATCTGCCTTCAGCTCAGGCCATGATCCCAGGGTCCTAAGATCAAGCCCCACATCTGCCTCTCCCTCTACCCCTCGCCCTGCTCTCCTCTCTCTCAAATAAATTAGGAAAATCTAAAAAGAAAGAAAGAAAAAGAAAGAGAGGAAGGAAGGAAGGAAGGAAGGAAGGAAGGAAGGAAGGAAGGAAGGAAAGAAGGAAGGAAGGAAGGAGAAAGAAAGAAAAAGAAAGGAAAGGAAGAAAGAAAGAAAGAAAAGAAAGAAAAAGAAAGAAAAGAAAGAAAAGAAAGAAAAAGAAAGAAAGAAAGAAAAAGAAAGAAAGAAGAAAAGAAAGAAAGAAAGAAAGAAAGAAAGGAAAGAAAGAAAGAAGAAAAGAAAGAAAGAAAGAAAGAAAGAAAGAAAGAAAGAAAGAAAGAAAAGAAATTGGGGTTAAAAAATCCAAAATATGACCTCTGTCCTCAGGGACTAGCTTTCCAGACAGAGGAGGAGCTACACATATCTAAGACAGTAAGACACAAAAGCCTGCCAATCTGCGTGGGCATCCCCAGCTAGGGCCCAGTAAACAGAGCAGGAAAGAGGGACTGTCAAACATGAATTGGTCCCCCTCAAGCTGCTGAATGCTGCACACACCATATCTCCTTTAATTCTTTTAACAATCCCATGAGGGTATTTGCTGTTAGCGTCTCTATTTTACTGATGAGGAAGCTGAGGCTCAGAGAGGTTGTAGTAACAAAGGGAAGGTCGCCAAGCTAGCACGTGGTAGAGCCAAGATTCCAACCAAAGTGTCTGACTCTAGAGCTGACTGGGAGGTGTCTCTGAAGAGGTCCCAACCTCTCTGCTTCAGTAGAAATTGCACCTGGCCATGGATCCTTTGAATAGGATAGTTGATGACTAAGATCCATCCCCAAATGACTCCATGGTCCATGGTCAGTTCACTTGATATTTTCTCTCTGGAGAAATTAAGGTGCCCAGGATTTGAAGGGCATCCATCTGAGTCTGTTGGGGATGGGACTTTCTGGATCACAGATTCCCTTTAATCTCCTCATCCTACCATCGTTTTTCTTCCTTTTCTTTTTCTTTCTTTCTTTCTTTCTTCTTTCTTTCTTTCTTTCTTTCTTTCTTTCTTTCTTCTTTCTTTCTTTCTTTCTT
>NC_058409.1:91651862-91743103 GCF_002201575.2 Neomonachus schauinslandi | reverse complement strand
TCTTTCTTTCTTTCTTTCTTTCTTTCTTTCTTTCTTTCTTTCTTTCTTTCTTTCTTTCTTTCTTTCTTTCTTTCTTTCTTTCTTTCTTTCTCTCTCTTTCTTTCTTTCTTCCTATGTCCGAAGAAGGAACCTGTCCCAGTGCTGCAGATGTGTCCCAGGGTCTGGGGTCTCCAAGAAGGAGGTTCTCCCTTCCCCCAGCTCAGGCAGATGGCTGTTTTCCTGAATCACCCTTGACCCATCATCCATCTCCCTGCATTAAGGGGAGATTTGCCCATGGATTCTGCTGTTGCATAGTTGTTGTATAGTTTTTCTTACACTGAAGATGGGGCCTGTCTGGGCCTCTCAGTCTGTTCCCAGGATCCTCTCACCAATTCTCAATATTTTCTCCTTCCTTTAATTGAGCTAACATGCCCCTTTATAGCATCTTGGCAAATTTCACCTTCTTGCCCTAACTTATTTGGTCTACATTTAAGAAAAATACTTCAAAAGTCAGTTGTCCCAACCACCTTTGCACCCACAGTGCTGAAACCTAAGTTTATTGTGACCTTTTGGAGGAAAGAAGAACAAAAACAAGATACACACAAAGCAGCAAATAACAGGATCTGTGGGCTATGCCTTTTTCATGCCACACCCGATTCTACATCTTCACATCTCTCTTCTTTAGGTGGAGGGGGAGCAGTGAGGCACTATGTAGACCCCAGATGTCTATGTGTCCCAGGGAGCCCCATTCCACCACTACGAAAAACAGAAAGTTGACTTAAATGACCTCTAAAGTCTTGACTTTAAAATCTCATCTTTACAACCATCTGGAGTGTCAACTGAATTCCATCCCAGCCTCCAGGGATGGGGCTGTTAGAAGATCAGATGTCCCTTACAAGACTTCTTATCCCTTGAACAGGGATGGAGAGTCCCCGAGACGTGTGGCTTGGGATCTGCCCAAGCAGATGTGTGACCTGTTGTCCCCCCAGCAGATGACCAAGCACGGGGTCCTTGAGCAGTCCCTCCAGGGCTGGAAGGAAGGACAGTGACCCTCTCATCTCAGGTCTGCCACAAGCTTGGCCTCTGACCCTGCTGGCAAAATTCTTCCTCTTAGGGGCCTCAGTTTACCTAGCTGTCTCAACCGATCACAACCTGGAGCTTGTAGTAGTTCTCCCTCCTGCTTCACAAGACCCTCCTAAAGCTCCAGCGAGACTCTGTTCTCCGCAAGGGCTTGAGGAGCCCTTTTTCAGGTCATAAGCAATGACTGCCCAGACGTTCATCCTAGCCTTCTCCAGCCCTCCTGCCCTGCTTTGCTTTCTCCCACGCCCAGGACTCCATTCACCCCTTTCTAGTAAGCAGCCTCGATCTCATTAGTGGTTACAGCAGTTCTGAGTCTCTGAGCATGGACTTTGAAGCCAGAAAGGCGTGACTGGAATCCTGCCTCTGTCGCATGTAGTCCCTGGGGCTTTGGGCCATTTAACCTCCTGGAGCCTACTTTGCAGCTGAGCCAAGAGGACAGTGATACTGGAGAGTGTTAAATGGGACAATGCCTACACAGCGCAAACTAAAGTGCTGGCACTTAGTAGGTGCACACCCATCTGAGGGCCTCCCTTCTCCCCAGAACTCATCACCAGGGACACTCAGGCATGTGCATCTACATAGCGCTCGCTTAATTGGTAAGGCTGTCGTGGGGTTGGAAGGTCCAACGCTCTATTTTATACCTCTCGTGTTCTGCCCGGACCCCTTCTTCAAGCCTCTGCCCAGCCCGCCGAGGGTCGCCAGCCTCACCACCAACAAAAGAGCAAGGCTCACCTTCCTGAAATAGTCTGCAAGGCTGTCGGGGTCCCAGGCCAGGACATCTGAGCGAAAGGGCACGTTCTTCAATGCCATGGCTGCTCTCCCGGGACAGAACTCACAAGCGGAGCATGGATGCTGCACCCATGGACAGAGAACTCCAAATCCACAGCGTGGAGGTGTCCTTTGCTCTTCCAACTCCAAGTTACCTTCTGGAACCCCGTTGTTGGAGCACACGTCTTTTTTGCTGTAACCAGATCCCAGAAAGCAACGGCTTCCTCTGCGAACAAATATGGTCTCTTCTCAGAAAACGACTCAGCAAGTTTCCTTTACCACTTCCTCTGCTCAGCTCTAAATATGTAAACAAGGAAGCCCAGCTCTGGGGGCTGGAGAGGTAGAGAGAGTGATGGAGTTGGTAATCTCCCCCTGGTCCTGGCCACCCCCGCCCCACAGGAGGGACAGTGAAGGGGACTTAGACTCCAGTGTGAGCCCGAGTGTGTTTCCATTAAAACTCCTGGCACCCAGATATTTATACTGCCGTCCTGCTTGGCTGGGTCTTCGCAGATGAAAATCTGTTTTGACAGTTGACCTCAAATACACATAAGCTCCCACATCAGCAAACTGTGGGGTAAGGAGTATAGCCTTTTAATGCTTTCCAATCATCTCTCAGTCTCTCCCAAAAGGATAAAGTTGACATTCCTTCAGCCGCCGCCTCCATAGAGTTACCAGAGGATTCTCGGGGAGTGAGCCGGGCACCCAGGGCTGAGAAAGGGGCTGCATCGGGCAGACCCCGGCTTCACTTCTGATGCTATTGTTTCCATCCTGTGCAACCTCACACGAGGGCTTAAAATGGAGGAGTCTCAGTTTCCATATCCATAAAACAGGAGAACAGGAATTGTCTCATATATGCGCAAACCTTAGATGCAGTTAACTAGACAAACTAAAAGAAAAAGTCAAGAGCAACAAATAGCGACTGCTGTTGATGCTGCCATGGGCTCTATCCGCTGTGGTTTCCCCCATAGATTCTAGTCCCCATTGACTCCTCCATATCTTCTGCCCGAAGAGTACATTCTCTGGAGTGGTCCTGTGGCAGGACATGGGCATCTGCTGCTCTCTGAGCTGGTCTCAGACCCTCGCACTTCTCACAGTATGAGCACCTCGTTGGCAGAGGGCAAATCCAGTGTATAAAAGCAAATACATTTGTGCAAAGTCGCAGTCTCTAAACACAGGTTCTCCACTTCAGCTAATGCTCTGCGCGCCCGCATACACACACAGCCCTCAGTTCTGATGCTTGAGGAAAGCATCAAGCTCTGTTGCACTTACTAAGTGACACAACCTTGGTCCCAGAGGAGGTCAGTTCTTGAAGCCTTTCCGAGGGTAGCTTTGGCCACGCAGAGTTCCCATCTTACGCCCAATCTAAGGAGCCCCACTGACACTGTTCCAGCCTGTAGGGGTTCTGCATTTCATTCCAGGCCCAGCACCTGGGAAACAGCCCACAGAATGTGGTGCCAGGGGTGCTGGGGGCACCAGTCATCAATCAAGGCCACCCAGCCAAGTGCTCTCTCCAGGGCCTGGGAGCTCTCAGTAACTAACTGTGCTGTTCAAAAGCTCTGCCATTGGGGGGAAGAGGTCACTTGGCATTTCAAATCACCGGAATAGTGGTCAATGACAAAAAGCTATTTGAAAAGAGAAGGATAGAGAGAAATCACTTCCGGGCAGGGTAGTCAAAGAAGATGTCGCGGGGGGGCGCCTGGGTGGCTCAGTGGGTTGAGCATCTGCCTTCAGCTCAGGTCATGATTTCAGGGTCTTGGTATCGAGCCCCGAATCGCCTTGGGCTCCCTGCTCAGCGGGGAATCTGCTTCTCTCTCTCCCTCTGCCCCAACTCTACGTTCGTGCCCCTGCTCGCTCTCTCTCTCTCTCTCTCAAATAAATAAATAAATAAAAGCTTAAAAAATATATAAGAAGATGTGGAATGAGCTGGAATTGAAGCAGGGCCTTGGAAAATGAAGCAGAGGAAGGACATTCTGGCCCTGTGGGTGTGTGTGGCGCGTACTTTGTGAGCAAACAAAACACACAGCACCGGTGGAAAGGAATATTTAAGATCATTCTTACAAGTAGAAGCATTTTTTTTTAATGATGTTCACTCCCACTCAGGAGAATAAATATCTACAGAAACACAGAAATTGAATTAAGGTATCGCTAAAAATTAGGTTCCTTTGAAAGAACTCTCCAACAAATGTGGCCAAGATGGACAATCCGTGGAGCCCATTTAGAAGAGAGACACGGCAGGTAAGAAATGTGGATGATGGTGATGATGGAGAGAAGACTCATCACGGGTGAAACCCCCAGAGTCCTTCCCGTGTGCCAGGGAGTATGCTAAAAACTTGCCACTAATTGTCTTATTTAATTATTCGCACTATCACCTCTCCTATTTTACAGAAGGGAAAGCTGAGGCTCAGAGAGGTAAAACTACTTGCTGCCTTGTACCCAGAAAGTAAGTCGTGCAACCAGGTCTCATCTGGCGCCCGCCCTCTCTGGGTCCAGGGCCCCTGGTCCTTCCCTCTCTGTCACCTCAAGGCTCTGAGATGTTACATAAATCACCCAGGTGGAGTAGGGATTCAAACCCAGCTCTGCCTCCAGACCCTGTGTTCTGTCCTACTCTGTCAGCCTCCTTTCCATGAAGAGCAAGGGAGGTTGGCAATCTGGAGAAGTTACAAAAAGGATCCAGCACTTTCTATGAGGCCTTTGGCACCCCCTCCCCATATGACCACAGGCCCACTCCTCAGAAGGGCTGCTAAACAGACAAGAACAGGTGACTCGAGGGGAAGTGGGCTGCCTCAGGCCTGGAGACTTTCCCTTCCTCAGTCCTCGGTGATTTCCCAACACTCACGAATTTCACATCTCCTGTCTCTGGCCCAGGGTTCCAGAAGTTCTGGGGGCAGGGCCAGTTCATCTCCGAGAGATGCTCAGGATGCCAGAAGGACCATAGTGATCCTATGCAGGCCGGCTCTCTTGGCCCAGCCTCAGGCTCCTTGCCTATGAAATGGAGAGTCGTAATAGCAGCCCCTGGGTACAGCCCACCGCAGAGGGGACGCTGCAGCAATGAAGGCCGGGCCAGCTCACACCAATCCTCTTATGGGCATCAGTCTTGGCTTCAAGCATGAAGCAGAGCAGAGAGAGGGGCAGGTAAGGTGCAGTGATGTAAAGCCACGGCCTCGGTGGGAATGCCCTCTCCCTCAGCGGGTGGAGAAAGCCAGGACTCGTGAAGGAGTCAATGGAAATGTTAGCAGTCCTTCTCAGGCTTTGGGATATTATCTCCAGATTAGGAAGGGGCAAAGTCTCAGCATACAGTAAGAACGACACGCTGGTATAGGGAATAGGGGCTCGCGGGATAGGAATTTTACATGTGGCATCAATGAGCTTGTGGACAAGAAAGTGACACTTGGAGGGAGTGAGGTGTCAGAGTTTTCGATCTTAGGGACTAAAAGCAGATGTAGGAATTGCACACTGCAACCCAGAGTGGGAGATCTCCCCCCTTTCCCCCGCCTCACCCCACCCCATCTGGACTTGAAGCCCCCTCTCTTCCCGCTGACCCACTGCAGAATGAGGTGGGGAGATAACTGTTTTCTTCACAGCTAATTTGAGGGGTGAGAAAGATAAGCAATTCATTAGAAGAGACTTGGAAGCTGCAGATTTTGCATGTGGGGCGGGGGCAGGGTCTGGGGACTTGTCATGGGACCCCAAGAGAGAATGGGAAGTAGGCTTTTGGGGGGAGAGTGTGTTGACTTCCTAGGAGAGGCCCGTAAGGCATTAGAAGGTGGGTAAGATGACGTGCTTATTTGGATTTGATTTGTACCGAGGCTCTTGGCTGGGGAGAGAGACAGAAGTGGTGGCATGTGACATGGAGAGGGTGACGACATGGGGCACTGTGGGCGATGGAGACAAATGCCCTCACGTGGGGTGACCCCAGCCTCACCGCCACCAACATTTTATGGCTGCATGTACCACTCGAGGTGAGCTACTGCTGGAGTGAATTACTGTTGAACTTTCTTTAGAGCCTGGGTGGGTTTGCCTACAGAGGGAACAAGAACCACGGCTGTGACCTTCACAAGGAGGAGACAGTTTCCCCTCCATCCTCAGAGGTCAGTAATGGAAGCGCCATCTGCGTGGAATCCTTCTGGATGGCAAAGGGCTCCACCCACACAAGAGGTAGAGCAGGAAAGCCCAGAGGGGCCCTGGCCCCTGCCCTGGGCAGGGCAGTTCCACACACTTGGCGGCCATACACTAAGACACAGAATATGGTGACCCTGCCTCAGAATGGGTGTACCAGGGGCTTGGGGGGGAGACAGGCTTTCCATGCAACCACCTTGGGAGGTACAGGGGCCATGCTCACCAGAGCTCCTGGAGGCTGCAGGGTGGGGAAGGTGGGGAGACGCTGGTGCCAGCCCACAGCAGCCCTTCCTCGGGCCATGCTGTACTCTGTCCCGACCGCCCTCGAGACACACCTGCCACTCCAGACTGGACACAGTCCTCACCTCCCCCATCCTGGGATACACACGAGGAGAGCAGGAATCAGCGGCTACATGAGAGACAATGAGGAGCAATATTTTCCACTTCCTCAAAGCTGACAAGTTCATTCTTTAAAAAAAAAAAATACATGTCTTTTTCATCCTCTCGATCTCTTTGCTGTTTTAAAGGAGGTACCTCAGAAGTTTGAAAGTGGGAGGGAGGAAGTGCTTATTTGGACTTCCTGTCAAGCCTCCCTTTCTTGTCTGCCCTATTTTTGACTTCAGCAGCCTATCCCCAGATAGCTCTGCCACCAAGGGAAACTCCCCAAGTAGCCGCAAGGGTGGGTGGGATGTGGGCAGGGGCAGGAGAGGGGAAGGCAGGCTTCTCATCTCGATAAAAGAGAAAAGGCGCTGCCCCCCTCCTCGGGCAAGCTGTAGAGAGGCAGAGTTGGGGGAAGAGGTGGGATGAGTGCAAGAAAAGCAAAAGCAGTTTTACCCACAGCCCAGAAAGGGTGGATGTGGCCTCCTCCAGCTGTTTATTCCCAAGGAAGAGTGGTGGCCCAGGAAACAGCCCTAGGAGGAAGCAAAGATTTGCAACAAGCAAGCCCATCAGCCCAGCATGGATCAAATTCCTTATAGCTCTTGGCCCTTTTGATCTTACAAAAGCCTTCTGACTAGATGGCAATGCTCCCATTTTACAGATGCTGAGAGACCAAAATTCTTTTGCCCACATTCCCAGAGCTAGTAAATGCAGAGCAAGAATGCCAGCCCAAGCCTGGGCGGATTTCCATCCTTTGTCCTACATGTACAACTTGTCCCTTCAGCCTCAGTCAGTCACTTGGCTGTTGACTTTCAGTCTGGATTTTCCTGTCTCACCTGTGGCCTTGGTTCTTGTGGCCCCCCTCACTATTTCTGGAGCTCCTGACGTGGCTTCGTTACCTGCCTTGAAAATACCAGTGCCCTGACCACCAGTTTCTATCTGACCTCCCAGGATTTTGACCCAGACAGAGCACATCTTCCAACACGTGTTGGTAGGCCTTTTCCGTCCTTCCCATCGTACTGCACATGAGTGTCAGAGCCTTCCTGTGAGCATGTTCCTGGAACGGACAGTGGGTCCCTTAGAAGGAGTGGGTTAGGGGTTTGAGGAGAAGAGGCTCTAGGAAACACATGCTATGTCTATCCAACCCTTCCACTAGACAGCAAGGGTTTTGGGGAAAGGAATACTAGAATCTTATATGTATTATAGCGTGTGATCCTTGTGAGTGCTCTTCAGGAAAGGCAGGGAGAGGATACATAACCATTTTACAGATTGCAGAGAAAGGCTTGTGGAGAACAGATGCCTATTGATCAGACATGGAATCTGGGAGTTGAAACTAGACCAGTCTGGCGCTAAGACTCTTTCCACTGAAAGATGCAGTTTCCAAGCATGAAAGTTTACTAGGTGAATAGTTACTATTTACCCAGAACAGGTCATGCCAACCATATTTATTAAGCTATGAAAGAAAGATTATTCTGTCTTTGAGTGCTCCTAAAATAATGGATCTTGGTTTGCATATATTTTTCTCTAATCAAAAAAAGATGCAAGCTTGGCAATTCTAATGCTGGGGCTCACAAAGCCCCTCAAATGTACCCTGCATGTAGGGAGATGTGCATGTGGGGCCACAGCTCAGCTGGGTCATGCTGAGTGGGGGATGGGAGGGGAGGCGCTGGAGGAGAAGAGTGACGTAAGGGAGGAGAGTGACTGTCCACATTCATTCGAGCTGGAATCCTGAGGAAGCCTGCATTGTCCTGTTGGGGAGACCCCCAGGAATTGTCTGGCTTCTTCATGTTCTTAAAACCATCCTTATAGGGGCCCCTGTGTGGCTCAGTCGTTAAGCGTCTGCTTTCGGCTCAGGTCATGATCCCAGGGTCCTGGGATCGAGCCCCACATTGGGCTCCCTGCTCGGCAGGAAGCCTGTTTCTCCCTCTCCCACTCCCCCTGCTTGTGTTCCTTCTCTCGCTGTGTTTCTCTCTGTCAAATAAATAAATAAAATCTTTAAAAAAAATCCTTATAAATATGTGAATACATATTTCTAATTTCTAATCTCCTTCTAATAAGTTACCTTGTTGCACAGAGTTGGGCTCTGTGGCTAGTCCAGTTCTGGCTGCTGTAACAAAATATCCATCACAGACTGGGTAGCTTATAAACAACATAAATTTATTTCCCACAGTTCTGGAGGCCAGAAGTCCAAGATCAAGGTGCCAGCATGGTCGTGTTCAGATGGGAGCCCTCTTCCCGGGACATAGCCTGCACCTTCTTGCTGTGTCCTCATGTGGTAGGACAGGTTAGAGAGCTCTGTGGAATCTCTCCTACCAGGGCCCTAATCCCATTCAGGAGGGCTCCATCCTCACGACCTAAGCACCTCCTAAAAGCCCTGCCTTTTAATACCATCCCATTGGGCATTAGGATTTCAATATAGGAATTTGACACAAATATTTAGGCCATAGCACAATACAAAATCCCTAACTGTCCCAGGATACATGGACCGTTCCTCTTTAATTTGGCCAAAAAATAATGTCAAGGGGAAGAAAAAGAGGTGACCTGGGGTAAGGATGGAAGCCATGGATTGGGAGGTGGGGAGGTCCTGGGCTTGAATTCTAATCGCAGTAGTGCCCTCAACCAGGTGTCTGTCCTTGAGTCCTTTTTACAGGTTCCTCATCTTTAAAAAAGGCTAATAATACTTAACATTCCTCTTGGCACTTTTGTGAGAAATGAAGTTGCTCGTGTTACGTGTCTGAACTCTGTCTGGCCTGTAATAGAGATGCCATACCTTTGTTCCCTTTCCCCAGACAATTTCTAGAGCTTTGTTGCAGCTCTCACTTTCCATGATGCTTCTCAATAGCTGATTAATTTTCTGTCCATTTCTCTTTGGAGACAGAAACAAAAAAGATACCAATAACCTGATACAGGGGATTTATTTTGAAAAGCGTTCACAGAGGATCATCAGAGGATGATCATCTCTATTATCAGCTAACCTGGGACTTTTGGAAAGCACAAGGGATGCTATCAAAACTATTCCATGACAGGAGGACGTGTGGTCTGGGGCCATTCCTGCAAACAGGCGCCCTACTCAGTCATCATGCAGCTGTCCTGGTGCCTTGGCCAGGTTTGGCCAGTCTTCTATGAGTCTCATCTGCCCTTGTCAAACAGAATTCCCTCTGCCTTCGTCATCCTGGCAAATGGTGACTCTGTTTGCATCTAGCAAGGAGTCAGAATCCCCTCTGCCACAGGCAGAATGTAATTTGGGTGGAGGCATGTCCAAGCATATGGCCCCGAGCCCAGCGCCTGTCACTGCCCAGCTGTTCGAGGGGGCTCCTCAAAGCACTGCTTTAACGGGCCCTTACTAGACCTGCAGGGGCCGGCCATTCGCTTTAAATCGGGAAACTACCAAGTTCACAGCTCTAAATTTAATGTGCGAAAAGTGAACAGAAGTGCTAGATTTTCACAAGCTTCCCTCTTCCTTCCCCCACCCTACCAGTGTTCCCTGTCAATTCCTCACAGAGTTCATGGCCTCTCACAAACATCTCGGACTCCCAGACTGCAAGGCTGACGATTTAGGAAGTCTCGCCAAAACAACTTCAAGGCCCAAATTCTGCTGAGCTGCAGTCCTCTGACCGAGGGCCTTTGTTCCTGTTTCAGGTGTTTCCTGTGTGAACCTAGGAACTCAGAGGGACTCAAGTCCATTCTCGAGACCTGCTAGAATGATCCCTGGGGTCCAGCTTGTCTTCCTAAGTCCAGCCCCTCAAAAGCTTAAAATCACATACCAATTTTCTCTCTAATGACAGAAGCTATAGGTGTCAAGACTCAGATTCTGGAATAAGAATAACATCTCTGAATCCCAACTCTTCCTCTGCAGCTCTGTGACACTGAGCAACTTACTTAACTTCTCTGTGCCACAGTTTTCACAAGGGGACGGGGAAAGCTAAATAATAATGTCCACCTCAGTGAGCGGTTGGGAGGATTCAGCGAAAGAAAATCACATGCACAGACTGCAGTGCCTGGCGCACCATACATGTATGTGGTGATCCTTGCTGGTATTGTGTGCCATTGAGAACTCAGCAGCCTCTCTCAGCCCTCCCCAGGCATCCGCCCCGAGGGGCAGTTAGTTTTCCATTGCTGTGAGTTCCCTAGGTTGCATGTAGCCCCAGGCTCCCCTTATCATATGTGGGTGGGGATCGATTGCATACATTACTCTGTAATATTTCTGATGGAGACAGATAGCAGAAGCAACAGAGTTGAACTTTCCGAATATTTAAGCATTAAGGACCTGTGGGGCAGGCTCACAGGCTGATAAGGCAGGGGGACATGCAAGTGAGTGAAGAAAGCTTCATAGGAAAAACAGTAGCCCAGTGAAATAACAAATGGCAACTTACTCTGGGCATCAGTCAGAAAGATGATAAGGAGGGGTGAAGTCTGGGGCAAACGGCAGAGCTCAGGTCAGGCTAATTGTTGCCATATTGTAATGAGGGCCTGCCCGTGCACGATTGGGACCCAGGGTCACCAGTCAGCAGATATTTACCCAAAGGAAACTAGAAAACTGGATTTTATGTCAAAAAAGGAAATGCGATCAATGTCCTAATCCTGGAATCCATGAATACGTTCAGTTATGTGGCGAAGAGAAATTCATGTTGCTAATCAGCTGGCTTTGAAATCTCAGAATCCCAGAATATCTGGGTGGGCCCAATGTCATCACAAGGGTCCTTAAAAATGGCAGAGGGAGGCAGAAGAAGAGTCCGTGGAGATGTGACTATGGAGGAAAGGCACAGAGAGATGTGACATTCTGGTTTTGAAAATGGAGGAAGGAGGCCACAAGCCAGGGAATGTGAGCGGTAGCTGGGAAAGGCTGGAAAAGAGATTCTCTACTAGATCCTTCGAGAAGGAACGCAGCCCTTTTTTAACCTAGTGAGACCTGTGTCAGCTTTTACTTCCAGAAATGTAAGAATGAGTTTGTATTGTTTTGAGTCACTAAATTTGTGATAATTTTTCACAGCAGCAGTAGAAAAGTAATACGCTGACTAACTTTTAAAAAACCATGTGGGTGGGGCGCCTGGGTGGCTCAGTCGGCCTTCGGCTCAGGTCACGATCCCAGGATCCTAGGGTCGAGCCCCTGTGTATTGGGCTCCCTGCCCGGCCCCCGGGGAGCCTGCTTCTCCCTCTCCCTCTGCCTGCCGCTTCCCCTGCTTGTGCTCTCTCTCTGTCAAATGAATAAATAAAATATTAAAAAAACATATGGGCCAAACAACCCACAGCTGTTGGCTGTAGAGTACCTATGAGCCACTTCTGATTTAGAATCACTGAATGATGTATCACTTCTTATTTCAAAGTACCTGATGACCCAGTCAGTGTCTGAGAGGTGCCCAAGATCACACCGTAGTGACTCATACTAGGGGTGTGGATTCCTAGAATAGCATTCAAGTGTGTCATACGTGCTTATGCCCTACATCCACATAACTGTACACGGCTGGGAGAGAGAAAGAACTAGCCATTCAAGTGGTGGAGGCCATTTTGCCGACTGTTCTATTCAACAACAAAAAATAAATGCCCCGGTGAGCTCCGGAAGGGCAACCAAAGGCACTGTTTTCAGAACTCAAATCCTTTCCAAAAAAAGACTTCTTTCTAGACACAAGGCATTGTGTCGGATCCTTTCCTTGTCATTGTTTTCTACTTGGCTGCCACTTCCCAGACTGATGTTCCTGTTTTGCCAGCCATTCACATTTCCTTCCTTCGTCCTTCCTTCCTTCCTTTCTTCCTTCCTTCCTTCCTTCCCCTTTCTTTCTTTCTTTCTTTCTTTCTTTCTTTCTTTCTTTCTTTCTTTCTTTCTTTTCTTTCTTTCTTTCTTTCTTTCCTTCTTTCTTTCTTCACATGTAATTTCTGAACAATTATGTCTTCTTTCAGCACCATCTACAGCATTGGTTTTCTGAGCCCTGGGTCTGGGGTTGCTTTACATGCAAAGAACACCTATCAAGACCAGAGTTGAACCTCTGGGAAAGAGAACCAGACACTTGTAATTACGGAGTAGCAAAGTCCCCCAAAGTGGCAGCTCCTGGCTGCCTTTATCTATGGGTGTTCTGTTGGGACCACAGTGCTCTCTGCTGCCCCCACCCCCAGAAAATGATCTTGAAAGCCTTGACCTGGAGTGCGTTCTCTTCAGTTCACCACAGTCCCTAATCCTCCTCGACTATCTTAGACAGGTCCCCTTCACTCATTTACATGCCCTGCCAAGGCCCCCAAAGAGTTTGAGTTTGTGGCAATTGATTTTTGTTCAAGTCCCACAGTCAATTCAGTTCACTTATTCATTCAAAAAATATTTATTGAGCACCTACTATGTGCTAAGAATGTTCCAGGTAATGGGATTCATCAGTAAACAAAATCCTTGGATTTATGGAGCCTCACAATGATAATAAGAATGACAATGACCATGATGATTATGATAATTAATAAGCATTGAGTATATACTCTGTGCCAGGCTATGTCCTAAGTCCTTTATATGCCATATACAAGTATAGAGATCTATAGATATACAGGTCTATATAGATATATAATGTAATAAAATTATATAATATTATATATACATATATATATATATATACACCCATGCTCACAACAGTCCTGTAAAATATTTATATCACTATAAAAATAAGAAAACTGAGGCACAGAGAGGTTCCCTCTTTCCGTGGGAGACAGACATTAAAAAAGAACAAATAAGAGGCTCTAGGGTTCCACTGTCCCACATAGTAGCCACTAGCCACATGTGGCTATTTAAATTAAAAATAAAATGAAATAAAATTAAAATTTTAATTCCTTGGTCACACACATTTCAAGCACTCAACAGGCACTTGCGGCCAGTGGCTACCATATGGACACAGAACGCTTCTGTCATCACAGAGTGGTTTTGGGTAGTGCTGGTCTAGAGTGTTGTGGTTAATAATGGAAGCTCCAGGATTTGAATCTTCCCTGACACTCTCCAGCTGGGAGCTTTGAGCACATTTCTTAACCTCTTTGTAACTCAGGTTATTGATCTAGAGCATGTAGTTAATAATAATACCATCTTCAGGGAGACTGAGCGAAGATAAATTAATTCTTGGATGTTTAGAACAGTGTCCAGCATGTAGTAACCGTCTGATCAATTACATCTACTACTGTGAATATATAAAATGAGGGGAGTGATGAATGCTATGAAAACAGATAAAGCACAGGGAGGGGACAGAGGGTGCTGCTTTTGTGGGACAGGTTGGTGAAGGCGGTTCTCTGAAGGAAGAGAGACTTGGGTAACCAGGGAAGGATATCTCGGCGGAGGACATGGGTAAAACCCCTAAGGCTGCAGAAACAGCAGCTTGGCCAGAGTAGCGGGGAAGGAGTGAACCAGGGAGAGAGGAGAAAGCCAGGCTCAACTGATAGTGAAGGACCGCCATTTGCTCTGCGTGTGGTAGGGGTACCTGGCCAGTTTTGAGCAGAGAAGTGATGGGGACTGACTTACTTTTTAAAGGGTCACCAGGATCATGGGTGGAGAGAGGACTGTAGAGGCAGGAGTGGGGGCAGGGAGGCCCTTAGGAAGCTGCTGCAGCCAGCAAACTAGCTGGGAGCATTGAAAGGAGTGGAGATGAGAAAGTTGCATATTCAAGGCAGCTCTGCCCACTGGCTGTCCCCTCTGCCTGGAACCCCCTTTGCCCAGATGACATCCTGGCTCACTCCCTTACTTCTTTAGGTCTTGACTCACCATTGACTGAAGTCACCCTTTCGGAAAAGGCTCCCTGTCACCCTTCCCTACTGTTTTTTCTCCTTAGCACTCATCCCAAAATAAGATACAGCATATTTTCCTGGTTTTGTTTACTGTGGGCAGTAACGTGAGGCTAGAGATTTTTGTCAGCTCTGCTCATTACTGAATCCCCAGTGCTTACAGCAGTCCCTGGCACAAACTAGGTGCTTGAGAAATATTTTTGAATCAGTGAATCAATGAGTGAATGATATAGGGAAGGAATGAGAACACGTGGTCATTGAGAAAACTGAAGCTCAGAAAGGGGAAGCCATTGGCCTAAACCCACACGGCAGTTAAGGACAGAGCCTGTATTGGAGCCCCAGGCCTCCCTCCCCTGGCTCCGGACTCTCTCCAGCTCTCCACCGCCCCATACAGCTTTCCCTTTGTTCTCGGAGCTCTTGATGGACATTTTTCTCTCAATTCAGTTACCGCTTTTCCCGTGACCCAGCTGTGTTTTTCCTTACTTCCCCCTTTTCTTCCAGACTGTGTTCTTCTATTTGGCTAACTTTCCCTTTTTCTGCAGGCCTGGCCCAACAGCAATATCTGGATAGTCATCTGTGTCATGTGAAAGTAACACAACAGGATGCCAAGATGTCCAACCTGGTTTCTCTAGAGGGGCAGTCTACACAGTAAGGTGCACAGATAGGGCCCCACGGCTGGGCCATGATGGGGGAGTGTGGCCGGGGCAGCTCAAGTGGCTAAGCATGCTCCCCAGAAACATCCATGCTTCTGAGCAATGATGGTGGGTCATGAGTTTGCTCTGATTTCTGCCCAGGGATTGTCCAGAGAAACCACACTCAGCCTGCTCTTGATTGCTGAGAGACCTGTCAGCTCAGCCTTTCCTTCCCGCAGTTTGATGGCCTAGAGGGGACTTAGAGCAGGTCATTCCATCTTCCCCTTCCTGCTTTCCCTTCCTGACCCATGCAGCTTGCCTGCTGGCCATTCTACACTCTTACCCATCCCATCTCTGGTATAACAGCAAAATTCTTCCTTATTCTTTATCATGTTAATAAAATTAAATAGCTACCTTTTAGCACTTACACTATATTAGGCCCTTTGCAAATCCACAATCCTTGCATAGCCCATTTTACAAATTGGAACCCTGGGCTCAGAGATTACTCCATGCATAAGTGGTGGACTTGGGTTCAGTGCTGGGCCTGTCCGTGTCTGATTCTGGAGCTTGTTTTCTTTCCCCCCAAACACAATCACCATTCATTCATTTATCATTCATTCATTCATTCATTCAGCAGTTTTATATCAAGCCATACTATGTACCAGGTACTGTTCTAAGGGTGAGATTATGGTGATGCACAAGACAGACAGGGTCCTGCCCTCAGAGCACAATGGGAGAGAAAACAGTGAATGCAGCAGGAAGCCCGTTTTCAGGAGGGATGATTGCTGGGGACATGCGGAAACAAGCCAGTGTGTGAGAGAGCATAATGCAGGGGTCTTCTTGATTGCGTGCTTGAGGAAGGTGACCTCATGCTGGTGGATACAAGACACAGCGGGGAAGAACCATGTCACTGGAAAGTGGGGGCCAGGTTGGGAAGGGGCCATGGGTTGGAACAGGCCATCGGGAGGGTGGGGAGGTGCATGGCTGACCTTGGGGAAATCACAAGGTGGTGCAGGTCTCCTTAACAGCTAACTACGTGGGGGTGTCTTTCCCTCTCATCACCAGTCCTTCTTTGTTAAGTAGTATATTCCATCTCCCCTGTCAGGTTTAATGTCAAACAGCTCTTCTATTCTTGCCCCTCTTTTCTTTGGTTGGGTTTCCTAACAGATTTTTCTCCTCCTGGCACCAGAGGCTGAGGAAGCTTAAAGCAACATTAACAGTGGAGAGAGCCAACAGCAACAGCTCCCTTGAGCTCCCCCTGGGGGCCTTTCTCCAAGATGCATGCCTCTCAGCCTCTGCTACGCCCACCCTGCTCTGTCCCCGCCACACACACCTCCATTCTCCCTCTCTGCCCAGGTCCCTTCAGATCGAGGCTTGGTGGAACCGATGTTTCACTTTGAGTTTGGTTTCCCTCCCTTCGCCCACCCGGCTTGTAGACCCCTCCTGGTTCTTCTTAGCTCTTGTCTGGTCCCCTGGCCAGGGCTCTAAGGCCCCATGACCAGACTCAAAGCCCCCAGAACCCACTTACTGGAAGTTACCCGCAGAATCACTTCAGATGACTCGATGCAAATTGAGAGCATCATCCTGTCCCCTCTATGAGAATGTGTAAAGTGCCCCCTTCATAATTCTCTTCCCTGTCAATGTTGAACATCACCTCCTTTGAGAAAATACAAGCAAGAAACAAGAATAATAAACATTAAACACTTAAAATTTTATTATTTCCTTTTTAAAAAAAAAATTCATACTGTGAAAATGGGATCATACTCTTCATACAATTCTTTATAACCTCTTTGGCTTTTTTTAAATATATGCAACATATTGTGAGCAACTTTCCATATGGTTGAATATCGTCCCAAAGCAGCTTTTCAAATGGCTGCAGCATGTCCTGCGATATGCAGGTACTAAAATTTATTTCAATAATTTCCCTTGGTTGGATACTTAAGTTGGTTCCAAAGTTCACTATTATAATCAACTCAGAAATGAACATTCTTTCAACTAAACTACTACACATAGCCATAATTATTTCTTTAGGATAAATTGCTAGATGTAGACTTGCTTAGGTGGAAGATAGGAACTTTTATACTTTTGTTACACCTCACCTACTGCTCTCCACTGAGAAAGCTTTAAATTTGTCTTCTGACAGCAGGGTGGAAGGGTATGTATTGTCGCTTTGTGCCATTTCATATCCTGCCAGGGCTGCCTTTGGTGTTCAGTCTGTTTTCACTGGGAAGGTAGATAGAGGGCCTTGCAGTTGGCCACAGGACTCACCTGGGAAAAGCCCCAGAGAAACATCAATAATCTGGTTTATGCCAAGGAGGGCTGGTGAGAATATCAGCATCACATTTGAAACAATGATTTTATATTTTTTGTTGCTGTTTTTGTTTTGTTTTGTTTTGTTTTTAGAGAGAGACAGAGAGTTCATGGGGAGGAGGGGCAGAGGGAGAGGGAGAGAGAACCTTAAGCAGGCTCCATGCTGAATGTGGAGCCTGATCTCACAACCTTCTGCCGAGCAGGGAGCCCGATGTGGGACTCGATCCCAGGACCTTGAGATCATGACCTGAGCCAAAACCAAGAGTCAGATGCTTAACCAACTGTGCCACCCAGGCACCCCAAAACAATGATTTTTAAAATGCCATGATGGGGGGCTGGGCGCTGGGTGTGGAGCTGCTTAATATTCTCTCTTTCCCTCTGCCCCTCCCCTCCACTCACCTGCTCTCTCTCTTTCTCTCAAATAAATAAATAAATATCTTTAAAAATTCCATGATGGTCCTATCAAACATAGCACAGAGGTTAATAGAATCTGGGATCACACAAATTTGGGTTTGAATCTTGACTTTGACTTGGGGCAAGACAGTACTGAGCCTCAGTTTTCTCAGCTGTGAAGTGAAATCATAGGGCACCTGGGTGGCTCAGTCAGTTAAGCCTTTGGCTTCAGGTCATGATCTTAGGGTCCTGGGATCGAGTCCCACATCGGGCTCCCTGCTCAGTGGGAAGCCAGCTTCTCCCTCTGCCCCCCCACCCCCGCTCGTGCTCTCTCTCTCTCCCTCTCTCTCTCACACATACAAAAATAAATAAATAAAATCTTTTAAAAAAATGAAATGGAATCATAATATCACACCCTGATGTGTTTAGTTGGGAATTAAATGTAATCAGGTGTTTAAAACCCACAGCACAGAGTACCAAGTGAGGCTTCAGCCCTTAGTAGCTGGAACTACTATTAAATAGGCATAATAATTTGAGCCAATATAATAAACTGTTCAGTTGAGGCCCTTAAGAGACCTGTTAAACTGTTAAGAATGATTTCTAACTAATGTAGCAACTATTCTCATGAGAAGAGATGCCCTTAATGAGTTAATTTCCTTAAATATTTACTATATTCTGTTTTGTAATTCAGTGTTTCTTGACAATCCCTGTGAAATTTTATTTGGCTTAACAGACCCTATTTTCATAAAGCTTTTCCTAGCAAGCCTTCTCCACGGCAAAGGAAAAGCTAACTGGGGCTTAGACACCAAGTCAAAGACTCCTTGTCTGGTACCCTTGGCAAAATGCAGATCCTGGGGTCTCAGTGAACGCCCCAGCTCAGATGGGTCCCAGAGGTCTGTCTCATTAGCAAACTCCCAGGTAATCCTTAGACCTAGCTGGGCCCCCGACTGTAAACTGGCATTGGAAATGCTAGAAGGTGACCATAAACTCGATATTTGGAGACTTGTAAAAAAAAGGATGCCATTTTTATTTCATTATGGTAAAAACACTCACCAAAGTGTCATCTATACTATATCCAGAAGAGAACATGGTCTTGGATCTTCGAACAAAGATCAGCCCTTAGTTTTAGACCTTCTCTTGTGATGTTATATTTTTCTTTCCATCCTAGTCCCATGTCTCAGGGGCCCTGGGAAGTGTGCCGTCTGGTTCAGAGTGCTGGCTGAGCAGCATGGCCCAGGGCTCCACCTCCATCCCTGAGGACACCATCATTCTGGAGGGATTGCAATGTCCTTTGGCAATATAAGTGCTGCCTCCCCCTGGCCCTGTCTGCAGAAGCCGTGTGTTAGAAACCGCTGTGTTCATAACCGATGGCTTAGTCTGGAAAAGAGGGAGTTTTTAAGTACAGTTCTACACTGGCTCTTTCAAGTCCTCCCAGGAAGGTAACTGCTGTTTTCATTTAGTTTAGTTTAGTTTAGTTTAGTTTCATTTTGTTTTGTTATTATTCTTATCTTTACCTCTCTTTACGGGTTTCCATAAAACTGCACAGGCCATGGAATTAATTGTTCAGGTACTAGGCACTCTGTCAGTCACCTTATACAAATTATTTCAAATTCTCCAAGCAATTTGAGCCAGTTGCCACTTTGGGCTGCCCAGGGTCCCCACCCTGCTTCCGATGCATGCTTTGCGCATCCCTTGGGGAACGCTCCCATCAGGGCAGTCACAATGGAAGGGGTGTGTGTTATGGGCCAGTTTTCCCTATCCTGGTCCCCTACTGACGTGACCCATCAGACACTCTGTGCCAGGGTTTTGAGCTCTGAGCTGGGGGTGCGAAGAGCGACATAGGTTTAGCTGGAACGTCTGGAGCCCTGTGCGAGCATCCCCTGGCTCCCGAGGTGGGAGGCTGCGGTGTGGGGGAGCCGCCTGGCCCTCTGGGGTCACCAGGCTACTGCCCATTTCCCAGCCCCGTTTGCATCCCTTCCAGTTCTCTGAGCCTCCAGCCCCCTCAGTTGTTCGATGCATGTCAGATGTTGGTCCAGGAAACATCTGTTTCTGCTGCTTACAACTAAAACCCTAATCTGATCTCCCGAGATCCTTTTCCCTTGTTTTTTTAATTGTATTTTTTAATTTTTAATTTTTATTTTTTTATTGAAGTATAATTAACATATGGTGTTTCATTCGTTTCAGGTGGACAATATAGTGATTCAATAATTCTACATGTTACTCAATGCTCATCACGGTAAGTGTACTCTTGATCCCCTTTATCTTCCCCAACCCCCCACCTACTTCCCCTCTGGCAACCACCAATTTGTTCTCTGTTCTTAAGAGTCTGGGTTTTTGACCCCAGTTTACACAAAAGGAAATTGAGCTCTGTGTTATAGGTCTTTTGCAAAAAGCTCCTCTCTTGGAGAGCTCATGTCTCAAGAAATGCCTAGTGCAGCCTGAGCTACTAGGCTGGACAGGGAGCCGTGGTACCTAATAAGAGTGTGACTCTTTGGTTGGATTTCCTCACCAAGGCCTGCACCCTGGCTTATTTCCTGAGTTGTGCATTCAGGGGGCCCAAATCCAGCCCCCCCGCCCCCACAAAGGTAGAGTGGTATTGAGCAGAGTTCTACTGGTGTGGTGCACGAATCACTGTGATTTAGGACACAGAGGAATGTAGGTTTGACAAATGTAAGTATAACATGCAGTGCTCACACGCATACTGCCATGTGTGAGGAAAATACCCTGAGCTCATCTAACTCATGATTTCGCGGGTGTTGTTCAGAAAAAGGAAAAGATTTTGTAAAGTTAAAATAATTAATTAAATTAAAATAAAATAATAAATAGAAGTAATGGTGGTTAATCTCAGAGAAAATAAAAACCATGATAAGTGAGACAGGGAAGTCTGAAATTCAAGACTCCAGGAGCATGGGAAGAACCTCTGGGGAGCATCTCAGGCCAAATTCTGGTACTGGATGTGAATCCAGGTACCACCTCTTCGCTTGTGATGGATGATCTTTAAGCTTCTATTTGCCATTGGCCCTCTATCCTTTATCTGGAAGTACCACCAAAACCAAGCCTGGGCTGACAAATAGGCTTTTCCGTCTGGTTTTAATGAGCAAATGATAGAGGTGAGTTGAGGTTTTACTGATTATATAAAGGGAGGGAGAAATGGGTTTGGGGAAGGGAGACGCCAATATATTTGTAAAGTTTTAATTTTTAAAACGAAAGGATCCAAAGCAAAATGGGCAAAATATGGAGTGAGGGATACATTGGGATTTATCATCATATATTGTGTTGGAAATATTTAACAATAGTAATTAAGAATAAGACAGTCCTCAGCAAAGTGCTTGCCATAGAGAAGGTCTCAAAAAGTAGCAGTCAAATAATACAAATAATGCAAATACAAATCTTTTTTTTTTTTTTTTTGCAAATACAAATCAAAACTCAAAGTGCATGCAGAAGTTAAAAGAAATCCTGAAGCAAGAGGGAGCGTGCTGGGCTTCTGGAAGAGAACATGCATCCGCGAGGGAAGGAAGCCAGGGCCAGAGCACTGTAAGCTGTCAGATGCCCAGAGGCACACTGCTAAGGCTGGCTTCAGTCCGGGGACAGGCACTGCTGGTCGAGCATGGAGCAAAATGAGGTCCCAGCTCCAAGGCCTGCTCTGTGATTGGGGACTGGATAGCAAAGCAACTGGAGCTCTCTTATTGTTTGTGAGAACGCAAAATGGTACAGCCACACTGGAAAATAGTTTGGCGGTTTCTGATACAGTTAAATAGTCCCTTACCATGGGGACTAGCATTTCCATTCTTAGGTATTTGCCCTAGGGAAATGAGAACTTCTGTTCACACATACCTGTACATTAATGTTTATAGCAGTTGTTTATAGTTGTCAAGAAATGTAAACAAGCTGGACCTCTTGCAACTGGTGAATGGGTAGACAAACGGCAGTAGGTCTATACCACGGGACGCTACTCTGCAAGAAGACAAGCCAACCATTGATACATGCAGCATCTCAAAGGTATTATTCTGAGTGAAAAAAGTCGGTCTCAAGGGATCACGTACTATGAGATTCCATACATATGATATTGTCAAAAAGACATAACAGTGATAGAGAAGTATCAGTGATTGCCAGGGTCTTAGGGATGTGGGGGCCGGGGGGGTAAGAATACAAAGGGGTAGCAGAAGGGAGCTTGCTGGGGTGTTAGAACCTGTTCTGTATCCTGATTGTGGTGGCTGTCACACACCTCGATCTTAAAGTTCATAGAACTACACACATAAAAAAGTCAGTATTACTGTGTGTTAATTTAAAACCTAGAATTTTTTTAAATCCCGAAGTAACCATATACTTTGAAGGCTGTCAACCATCACTACTAATACTTCTGAATTGAAGCAGGAAGACCAGATGGTATAAGCCAAAGATCAGGCATTTCTTAGAAAATATCTAGAAATTACATTCATCCAGCCAACCAGCCAATCATTCTGGGTTGTTCTGACCAGCACACATCCAGGGCTCATGGGATATACAATATGATCTAGATGATGGAAGACACAGAAAATGTGACAAAGTGTGATGAATATCAACAAAGAAGTATGTTGATGGCTAAAAGAAAAGTTCCTGAAGTAGTTTCCACTTAAACAGGAATTTGCCAGGTTCTTATAAAATCCAACAGCTTTCAATTACTCTTCCCATTAGGCTGCACTCACACAGCTATTTGCACTTTGGCAGAAAATACCTAATTTTGCATATTTGCAAAATATGCAGTAGTTGTGTTATGTCGTATATCCCTTATAAAACACAACATATCTGTCTTCAACTCCAAGTTCACTTTATGTGAAATGCAAATCTAATGTATGCAACTGTACTGGGAATTGAGAATTTCAGTTTCAGTGTGTGAATCTAGCATCCCTCTCGATGGGAATAATTAGCAAAAGAGGGAACTAGGACGTGAGAATGGAACCAGAAGGTCCACAGAGGTTTATTTATTCTTTTTATTTATTTCTCTTTATTGATTGCATTGAAGCCCTAGAAGCGATAGAAGAACAGGCCAGAGACAGCCAGGGTGCAGGTACCGTCCATGCATGCTGCGTAAGATGTTGCCATGGCAGAGCCAAGACCCATAATCTCAGAGACTGGCAGTTGCCTTGAGAAATGTCTACTTGGTATGCAAACAAATGGATTAAACAATATTTTGTGATCTCGGGATCCTGGTGGGAGCCAGAAGACAGAACCCAGAAGGTAATACAATTGAAACTTGGGATTAGGACCAGACAAGGCACAGAAACAATATCCCTTCACATGTGCATCACCTGCAACAAAATAAAATAAATTTGCAAATTTATTTTGAGATATGTTTAGAAAAAGAATATGGATTAATGGATGGAGGGATGGCTAACTGGTGGGTGAAAAAAAGAAATTTAAGCCCTCGGTGAGGTGGAGCCAACTCCCAGCCCTTCACCTGTGGGCTGCACACAGTGACTTCCTTCCAATGGGGACACATGAAAAGAGAGGAAGAAGGCTAAGCTTACACTAGAGAAATCTGGCAAACAATAACTCAGCCAGGTGATCAAGACCAACATCCACAGTGATTAATCATGCCAATGGTGTGTACCCTTGATATGATGTGATGTGAATGGCATTTTACCTCTGTGGTTTTTCTCCCCCAAACCCATACTCCCAGTGTAATCATGAGAAAATCATCATATCAGGCGAGTACAAAAACAAGCTAAGAATCCATAGATAGACAAATGAATAAAGAAAATGTGGTGCACACACACACACACACACACACACACACACTGGAAAATTACACAGCCATGAGAAAGAAGGAATTCCTGCCATTTCTGATAATATGCTGGGCATCATGCAGAGTGAGATAAGGCAGGCAGAGAAAGCCACATACCGTGTGATCTCTCTTATATGTGGAATCCAAAAAGACTGAATTCAGAGAAACAGAGATTGGTGGTTGCCAGAAGCTAGGGGATGGGGAAAATCACGGAGATGTTGGTCACAGCTTGGTGGTAATAGTTAACAATACTGTATTATATACTTGAAAGTTGCTAAGGAAGTAGATCTTAAGTGTTCTAACCATTAAAAAAATGCTAAATATGTGAGGTGATGGAGGGGTTAACTCAGTTGCTGTGGTGACCATTTCATGGTATCAACTCAACAGACTGTACACCTTAAACTCACACAATGTTTTATGTCAATTATATCTCAACAAAGCTGGGAAAAATTATCAATTAATTTTAAAAAAAGAGGAAATCATCAGGCAAATCCCAATTGAGGGACATTCTACAAAATACCTGACCATTATTTCTCACACTGTCAAGGTCATTAACAACAAGGAAAGCCTAAGAAATGTCACAGCCAAAAGAAGCCTAAGGAAACAGGACAACAGAATGTAATGTGGAATCCTGGAGGGGATCCTGAAACAGAAAAAGGACATTAGGCAAAAACTAAGGAAATCTGAAAAACTAAGGAAATTTGAAAAACCTATTTTTATTTCACTAATAATAATACATCAATGGGGCACCTGGGTGACTCAGTCAGTTAAGCATCCTACTCTTGATTTCCGCTCAGGTCATGATCTTGTCAGGGTCGTGAGATGGAGCCCATTGTCAGGCTCCGCACTAGGCCTGGAGCCTGCTTAAGATTCTCTCTCTCCCTCTGCCCCTCCCCACACGTACCCTCTCTCTCTCTTTTAATAATAATAATAATAATACATTGATATTAGTTCGTTAATTGTGATAAATGCACTATATTATTTTATGATGTTAATGATACAGGAAAATGGCACATGGGACATGGAAACTCTGCACAATCTTCAAATGTTCTGAAAATCCAAAACTACTCTAAAATTAAAAGTTTATTTATATAAACTAGCTTAGGGGCACCTGAGTGGTGCAGTCAGTTAAGCATCCAACTCTTGATTTCAGCTCAGGTCGTGATCTCAGGGTCCTGAGATTGAGCCCCATGTCGGGGTCCACATGCTTAGTGTGAGTCTGCTTGAGATTCTTTCTCTCCCTCTCCCTGCCCCTCCCGCTTGTGTGCTCTCTCTCTCTCTCAAATAAATAAATCTTTAAAATAAATAAACAAACAAGCTTAGTAAAATGTTAATGGTAGAATCATTGGTATGCACTATAAAATTCTTTCAACTTTGTTGTGTGTTTCAAGTTATTCATAATTTTAAAAAATGAACTTGCAAGCATTTCATTTAAACTGCAGGGTAGAAGGGCCTGAAAAGCATCCAGCAGCTAGCAAGCAAACAAAGGATTGTGAATTACAGTGAGCTGCGTTGTACTAATAAAGATGTGCAGGTTGCCTCTGAGGTTGTCCCTCTTGGTATGCTGTGTTCACTGCTTTGTATTACTTGATATAAAATAATTTTTAAGGATATTAATAGCTTCATCGTCAACTTTGGTTTCCACAGCCCTGGTTTTCTCCTCGAGATTTTAAGTTTCTTAATCACAATTTCTCCTAAATGCCCTGCAGTTGGGGAGATGCTATATATTTATCTATTTCCGTAGACAACCCAACATCCCACTTCACAGAAAAAAATTGAGACCAACAAGCATAACCCCCCACTTCCTGTCCTCCTACATACACACTTATTTATAACCTCCGCACTTGCCCCCTTCCTTCCAGACTCAGAGAGCCATTCAGGGTTGACCCCTCACCTTGTCTTTGATCCTCCCCTTCCCAATCCTTCCGGGATATTCCCATTTCCCATCATTTATTTCATTGTTTTCCCAAATTTCAAATCTTCTGCCCCAACTTTTCTACACAGCCCCCAAAGCCTGTGAGTTTCATCTCTAAACAACTCGTGCCCTCCAAAAGCAAAACAAACCAAGCACCCCGAAGTTCTCTCTCTCTCTGCCTCTGTTCTCTTTTTCCCATGGCCAGGGTCCTCCGGAGGACAGTCTACACTTGCCGTGTGCACATATGTTCATTTCTCAGTGTCCAACTCCGCTCTGAAGCCTTCGAGTTCACCAATGACTTCCTCCAAAGCCCACACCAGAGCCTTGACTCTCAGCAGCAGGCAACACTCATGACCGAGTGCCTTCTGGATAGTCTCTCTTCCTCTGGCTTCCGGGACCCATTCTCCTCCCCTCACCCTTTTGGCTGATCCTTGTCAGCCTCTCTTGCTGGTTCCTCTTCCTCTGGTCACCCCGATAAACATCACAGCTCTGTCCTTGGCCTTCTTATCATGCCCTAACATGCTCTTCCTGCATGATCCTTCCAAGGCCTCCATCGCTTTGATGACCCCCAGATCTGCATCGTGAGGACCAACCATACCCTTGGCACTGTTTAAACATTTTACATACATTGTCTCATCTGATCTTTACAATAACCCCAGGAAGGTGCTACTAACATCATCGCCCCATGATGAGCACAGACAGAGTCCCCAAACACCCAAACTCACATGGCTTGAAGCCAGGACCCAAACTCTGACCTATGCTCTAACCACCACACTATGCTCCTTGCAGAACATCTCCACCTGGAGATTTTTCATCCACCTCAAACTCAACATGGTCCAAATGGAACTCACAATCTTTTCCCCAAGATTATTTCCATTATAATTCCAGGCTTGGTGAGGGCTGCAGCTTCCAAAATTGAGCAGAGAAAGGTTCTTTGAGAAAAATAAAACAGTGAATACAAAATCAGGTACAGGGTCTTGAAAGTGGCCCATGAAAGTGAGGGAGCCTGACACATAACTTTCACTAGCTTCATAATGAATCCCCCCACATACACACACACACAATACATTGTGTATTTCAGTGACCAGCAGGTAGTCACTCTAGTTGGAAACCTGGGAGCCTTCCTCTCCTTCCGTTCCCTCCCCCTTTCCTTCCTCTTCCATAAGGAATCAAGGATACAATCTTATAAAATCTCTCTTCCTCATGTCTCTGAGGTATCTCTCTATCTCCTCATATAAACCATCTTCTCATGGTTCAGGTCCTCTTCTCTCCTGGACCACCTCTCATCTCTCACTTGGGCCACTACCATAGTCTGCCTCTTTCCTGCCTCAGCATGGGCTTTCCCCAGCACATTTCCTGTGATACAGCAGGGTAGCCCATTATCAGAAATACACATCTAATCAATCTTTCTGTGACTTCCCACTGTCCTCCAGCCAAGGTCTAAATTCTCTAGTCTGGTCAGTCTTGCCAGGCTTACTTCTCACCATGCTCTCCTTTTGTTCCTTTCTTCAACAAATAACTTTTGAGTACTGATTCTTGAGTACTATTATCAAGTGCTAATAGTAGGGTAACTAGATGCTAAACACTGCAGTCATAGTAGTGAACAGTATAAGATCTTACACATCCCATGTTTCACCACACCAAACATCCTACATACCCCAGTTTCTAGGCTATGTAGGATGGGTTCAGCCTCTTTGCCTTTTCCTGGGCTATAGGAAAACCTCTTAAATTCACTGATCACCTGACTAATTGCCATTTATCTTTATGGCTGGAAGTGTCACCTCCCTATCATCCACCAGCAAGAATGGATCCCTTCTCCTTTCTACTTCAGATATGCTCCTTTATTCTCCCAGAACATCTGTTCTACTTAGTCACATCTACTTGACTATGAGAGACAACTCTTTGACCAGAGAGACAGCATTTTATTCATCTCTATACCCCCACTGGGACCTGGGACTTAGTAGATACCATCTATCCATCCATTTTATCTAACCATTCATCAGTTCATTGATTAAGTTATTCATCCATCCATATATCTATCTGTCCATCTGTCTGTCCATCCATCCATCTACCTGTCCATCCATCCATCCATCCATCCATCCATCCATCCATCCATCCATTCACTCATCCATACAACAAATATTTCTGAATATCCTCCATGTATCAGCCATTTTTCCAGGCTCTGTGGATATAGAGAAGAACAAGAGAGAGAAAGCCCTGCTCTCACTAACCCTACACCCTAGTGGGGGGCACAGAATATGGAAATAAAAGAAGCAAATAAGCAAAATAGGTGAGCGAGATTTATTATAAAGTGAATTAACCAGATTGATGTCACAGAGGGTGTTGCTTTATAAGGAATGGTTAGGTCACCTTATAAGAAGGTGGCATTTGTAGTGAGCCCCAAATGGTAGTAAAGGAGCAACCAAGCACAGAGTGGCAGAAAGTCCTCATCTGGGAATGAGCTTTGTATGTTTGAGGAACAGAAAAGAGCAGAGTAAGCAAGTGGAGGGGCTGGAGAGGCTGTTGGAGAGGTCCACAGGGACAAGATAAGATCATGTAGCATCTTGCAGTCCATGGAAAGGAATCTGGATCTCATTCTGAGTTAGACGCAGAAGTAATGTTTCAGTGAATGAAGGAGTGAGTGAATGCATAAACATCATGCATGTACATGGTTTTGAATTTAGTGTGCCGATGGCTTGTCTCTGCATTGAGCCCTCAGCACCACCTTCACCAGGTCCTCTCCTCTGACACATGGTATCAGGTGAGACGACCTTTGTCCTGAGCTCTAGTCAGGTGGCTGTTGGACAATCTTTTGGCCCCATCTCAGAACCAGGACAAAGGACAGAGAGCTGCCTTGCCTGGAAACAGTCCAGGGCTAGCCTTTAGCTCCTGGTCCAGGGCTGTTTCTCTTGTAGTTCCTCGGGATCCTGGGAGAAGGGCAATCATAAGCATGGGGATGAGGAGGGAGTAAGAGCTGGGGATGGTGTGAGAACTCGGGAAACACAGAAGTTTGGTGATAGTTGGCCCAGATTTTGAATCCTTTCTCTAGCATTCATCTCTACATGTATGCCCTTGGATAAGCCATGTCACCTCTCAGCCTCAGTGTCCCCACCACGACATGGAGACATAAGTACCTAAGTCACTGGGTCTGGGGGAAAGATTAAATAAGACATTTTGGTAAAATAATAGGTTTTAACAAACATGATTGGCTCTCCTTTTCTCGCTTTGAACAAACCATGGCCTTGTTCCCTAAAAGTTAAGTTGTACCATTAGAAAGCACGCTCGTGCTTCACCCCTGTTCTACCAAAGTGAGAACATAGCAAAATCCTGTAGTGTGTCTCAGTTCCCCATTTTGTTTATATCCAGGCTGATATTTCCCGCTTGTGACAATAACAAAAAAAAAATGCAAAGACCGAAACAGCTTCACTTCCTGTTCCCTCAAGATCCAGCATGACAATCCCATTGCCCCCAAAGCAGAACTGCACATGAAAAAAGTGGTGGAGAAAGGAAGGCAGTGTGGCCTCTCCGAGGCTTGAGCAGCCCACGATGAGGCAAGAGCTGGGAGCTCCAGGAACGGCATCAGACTGTGCCTTCCAGGGCCCGCCCCCTGAACCTGCCTTATAAAGTGTCTTCCCAACCAGAGCGGAGCAGGTAATTCGGCTTCACACAGCTGAAGTATTTTTGCTCTCCTTTAGTTCTTTTTTTTCTTCTTGCAAACATGTCCAAACAGACCTTGGGCTACACCAGAACTTTTCCTAGGAGGCCAACTGAGAGCACACACATACATACATGCACACACCCTGGTCCCAGTTCCCCACTGCTCCCCCACCCCTCAACCCCAGGAAGTAGGTTTCTCAACCAGCAAGGCCGGGTATGAGTCACAGGTAATTCCATTTTGTCTGGGGGCATCAGACTGCCCTCTCTCTCTTGGGGTCAAAGGAGTTGCTGAGAAGGAGAGGTGGTTCTGACCCGGAGGGAAATTCCCACGTCTGTACAGTGGCTTGGAAAGATCTCGGTCCCTTTGCTCATCTCTCTCAAGGGGCAAGGATGCCCTTGTTGCTGGTAAAGGCCCATGCTCCCGGATGAGGCTTGGGTCTGGGGTTGGGGCCGCTGGTGTGCTGTGCAGATGGTGGGTGGAGCGCGGGAAAGGGGGCTGCTATGAACTAAGCCGGTGGGCTCCACCGTGGGAAGCAAGCCGAGGATGCGCATGTGTGTGCTCACATTCATGTGCAAAGGGAAGGCATGGGAAGAGAAACTAAGGCCATTCTTATCTGGCACCACAGCTAGTTACTGGTGCTTTCACACTTCCCTTCAGGAGCTGCTGCCTCTGGGGAGACAATCAATGAGAATTGCATGGCGTGCTCCCACCCTGCCTGCGAGCTGCCTTCACCCAGTCCTCGCCCCCACTCTCAGTCCATGAGGGAATGTGGTGAGGTCTGTTGCTCCCGCAGTTTCTCTCCCCTCAACTCAGCTCAGACGAAGCAAAGAAGTGGGTCAGGGGCCCTCTCTCCAGAAAGCATCATGGTGATGGGAAGGGAAAGGGGTCTGAGGGGAGGGGACCCCCGGAATCCATGAGGGGTGTTTCCACAGCTCTTTGAAGATGGGGAAGATGAGTCTTCAGGAAGGCTGAGATCAGGCATCTTCTGCTGTTTTCCTTGCTCTGGTGAAAAGATGCTTCCCGGCTCTTGTGATCCACCTGCAGGCTATCTATCATCCTTGAGAGGGATAGAGAGGAGAGAGACAAACCAAGCAAAGCCAACAGACTCCAAAAGCATCCATAGCTCTGCTCGTGAGTGCTGCCCTGCGGACCAGCTCTGTCTGCAGCCCTTCCATCCAGGGCCACTCGGCGGCTGCGACAGGGCTATTCTGGTGACTGAAACCCAGTCACAAAGGCTCAGGGTGGGTGGGTGCCCAGCCATTCATCCCAGACAAGAGGTCAGGGCAAAATGGCACTGGCCAGACAGACCACAGGAAGAAGAGAAATCCAGATGGTCATTCAGGAAACAGAAGACACTTCACAGAACGCAGAGATGGGGCAGACGCCTACACCTGCCTTTTAGGAGAAAAGGGAACATGAAAAACAGATGTTGTCAATGAGGGTTTATCAGAAAAGAAAAGGTCTTGTAGCATACGGCCTAGGGTGGGGACGTGTCAGGGGCCGTTTTGAGTTTGAGTTCTGGTCACCGTCTTTTCCCAGCCCAGGGCCAAGACTGCACGACGGCCTCTGCTTTACTAGCCAGGCACTGTCTCAACGTTTCCTCCACCCCCAAGGCACCGAGCTCACAAGGGTTCCGCTTAGATAACCTGAAACCCAGGGAACATGAGAGCCTACTCCCCGGGCCTTGGCTTAACTGAGATTGGTTGTGCTGACCCCGGCAGAGGGCAGAGCAGCATGGCTCCCTTCTCCCACCACCTCCCCCACCCCCGCCCCCCACGCAGTCCACAGCTACCGGAAATGCTCTTTAGCCAAAATGTGGCCTTTCTCCGGGGGTGGCAAGCTGCAAGCCTGATTAGCTCCTGAGCCCTCAGCTGGCCTAGGTGTTCGGAAGATCCTGAGGCTACTGCTTTGGGCATCAGTGCTGTGGACTGTGCCAGGAGAAGCCCGGGAATGTACAGGGGGCTGAAGCCTCTCACCTGGGGTCTCCCCCAACCCTTATATGGGGAGGCCGAGAGAAGGGTGTGAGGCCTCTCCCGAACCCTCCATCAGCACCCTTGCCCCCGTGTAGATCCTGCCTGGCCACTGCCTCCTGCTATGATTGTGCCTTTTCAGCAAAGTGGCGTTGCGGCGTTGTTCATGTCCTGAAAAGAACAGGAATCCAGTGTCAGTGCTCGCTCCCGAGGAAATGTGCTGTTTCTCTGGAAGACTGCAGAAGCCCCAGACGCATTTGGCATGCAAAGCTAAATCAGCAGAACCGCAGGGCCAGTTCCGTTCGCTGGAAGAAAGAGGCTGCTGAATGTGGCTTTTCAGTTCCTGGGGCTTCAGGAGCTCCGAAACTCCCTTTCTCCCTGTCCTTGCTGCGCCGCCGTCAATCATGGAGAAAACTCGGCCTCCTCCTCCTATTGCGTCGAGGTTTCTGCGGCCTCAGTTTACAAGTCAGTGAAATGGAAAACCTAATTTTAAACTCTTTACCTACGGTGTGAGAAAGAGAGGGGTGACTCTCGTGGGCTTTCTGCAGCCTCCTTCCCCCCCTCCATTGCCCTCTCTCTCCCCTGTTTTTGCTTGTTCTTTCTCTTTTCCTCCCATCCTCTAGGTCCTCTGGCCTCTCACCTCTCTGCCCCCCTCCAGGCAGGAAGACCAGAGTCTGCCTTTTTCTGGTTAAAAAGTCCTACTTTGCAGGAGCATAGCCAATTTATGACCCTGCCCTACCCAGCTGGGGATGATGTTTATTCACATTTAGGAACATGAGGAAAGAGGCTTAGCTGTGAGTTTCTGAGGCCAGGGAAAATTACAGCGATATATAAAAGGGGTTGCCCTCACCAAGGTGCTGAGCTGGTACCAGGCTCAGGAGGCTGCCGGGCTTGGGGAGGGCAGTGTCAGAAAGGAGGAGGTCTAACGCTCCTTCTGACTTCAGGGACTAACTTCCTCAATGCTCCCAAGCCAAGAAACAGGGAAAGAAGCAATGAGGGAAAGAGAGAGGCAGAGCAAGACACAGAGACAGAAAGACCAAAAATCAAAAGGGTGAAGGGAAAGAAAAAAAGTGATACAGTCCTTAAATATTTTTAAAAATCATTAATAAGATTTGAAGAGGGCAGGAAGGGTTTAAGAGGGCTTTTTCCTTATCTACTACTAAATAAAAAACCTCCACAGCAGGTAATTGGCGACCCAGGAAAGGGCGACCCTATAAGAAGCAGGACCAGTTAAGCAGCAGCAAGATCCCCAGGGCCTTTGTTCCTGTCCTATAGGACGACTTGTAGGTTTAAGGCGTTTTCCTGGGATGCAGGGTGGCCGAGGAGTACAGAATACCAGACACAAGAGCTTGTCCTAGCGGCCAGGACATGAGTTGATCTGTCTGAGGTGCTTCATGTGCCCTTGTCCCCTGCTGGGGACCTACTGTCTTACTGCTGTCCCCAAGCTGGAGATGAGGTCATAGAGGGGGACAGTGGGTCTGGGATCATACAGCCCCCACTTGGAACCTTGGGTCTGCAGCTTAGGAGTTGTGCATCTGAACCAAATCACCTAATCTCTCAGAGACTTGGTTTTCCCATCTGGAAAATGGGGATATTAATATCTCACAGCATTATTATAAGACTTGTTAATGATATTAGTGTACTATTAGCAAGGAAATAGGTCATGGTTTCCACACATGACCACCATACATTCAGCACTGTACTGAGTCTGGGCTTTACATCCATGATCCCAGCTGGTCTTCACATCATCCACTAGGTGAGGATCACAAAACACCCTCACTCGTTACGTGACACACAGAAAGGCAAAGCCAAAAGCTACCGTTGACAGAGAGAGGCTCCGAAAGCCCACCCCATTAGCAGCCAACACGTCATCGGCGACCAAGAAATGTGAGCTTCCTCTCTTGCCTGCCCGTCACTTTTGGTTTTCTCTTTGGACAGGCCCACTGCCTGCAACCGGAGCCCGGCCCCACACAGCTGCAGAGCCCTGGAGAAGCAGCTCGGCCCTGGCGGGGGTGGGGAGGCTCCCAGTCCCAAATCTATCGGCCAGTAGCTGGCTAAGTCATCTTGGGCAAAGTCATTTTATCTCTCTGTGGCCTCAGATTCCTCATCTCTAAAATGGAGATGAAGGTGATGGGAGGGGTCCTCCTGCCCAGACAGGCCGTTTCGAGGACCCAGGGTAGGGAGGCCATACTACTAGTCCAGGGAGAAACCACAGCTCACCGGACAGGCACAAATCCCTTCCTCTGTCTCAGCCCATCCAGGAGCCTGGCTTTGACCCCTTACCCTGGGGGCCCAAGGGATAAGACAGGCCCAGGCCAGGCTCTGGCTGCATCCAGACTTTGGCGGGGGAAGAAGAGGGCCACATACCTGGAATTTACTCAAATCTGGGATGTAGGCCCCCCCAACTCTGTTGGAAAAACAGTCAAATTTCAGGATAGATGAATAGGCTAAGGGCTCAGATGCATGGGGCTTCAAGTCTCTGTTCTGTCCCTCACTAGCTATATGACCTTAGGCAAGTCATCATCCCTCTGAGCCTTAGATTCCTCTTCTGTAACATGGGAATAAAACTAGTGGTACCTCCAAGGGTGGCTATAACAAGGCTTGGGAAACACCCGGCCCAGCCTCTGGCACACAGCAAATCCTCCCCCGAGCCGCTGCCCTGGCTCCCGTGCCTTTGCAAAGAGCCCAGGGGGCTATGCGCTCTGGCTTCCTGCCCCCACCGGACGTGGGGCCTCCCCCTACCACCGCTGCCCGCCACCGAGCGCAAGGGCCGCTTACAAGGTACACGAAACTGCGCTTGAAAAATGAAGGCTCTGTGCTGCTCATGGATTTTCTATTTAAATTTACTGATTCCCTAATTATAAGCTCAGCAAGAAAGAAGACTAAGGACCAGCGGGGTTTGTCGAGGAGCAATTACTGGGCAATTTTCTTTTTTCCAGTGGAAGCAAAGGGAGGTGGAAGAGCAGGACGAAGGACGGAGCGCAGACTCCCGACCCTGTCCCTTTATCTGGGCTTAATGTTCTCTGCCCATTGGAGGCGACTTAGCATTTCCCTCGGAGGGTAGGGCGTGGGAATGGTGCTTGGGGGCTGGTGGGGGGATAGGGGCTGGCACTGGGGGAGCGCGGGGGGAATTACCCATAGACTTATATCTCTTTGGCCTTCCCTTCTTTCTTGAAAAGCCAAAGTTCATCCCTTCCCTCCTGAGTACATACCCATTTCGTAGATCTTTTTTTTTTCTTTTCAAATTTCCAAAAGTAGAAAGAACACTTGCTCAGAAATACCCAAAGAGCTTGCCAAAGAGTCAGGCCCCAGAGTCTACGTACAGAATCAGCCTCTGCCAGCTGGGGGTGGGCACTGGCTTCGACACTTGACTAGCATGCCACAGTTGATCATCTCGTCCTTGGGCAACTCAATTCATCAGCTCTTGGGTTTCTAAGGTCATAAGCCTTAGAAGTGTCAGACGCAGAAAAGGATGGCTGGAGACTCTTGCCTTGTCCTCCGCACAAAATGACCCAAAACATTGTCATTTGCAGAATCATTGTACATTGTCATTTGCAGAATCCGAGATCTGGAAGGACCCTAAGCAAGCAATTTCCAAGCATAAGAGCAAAGCTGTGGAGTCAGAGTCATGGGGCTTAAAAATCTGCTTCCACCACCACTTACCAGCAGAACAACTTTGGCCACATGCAGCACCTTTCCATGCCTCAGTCTCCTCAACTGTAAACATAAGATAATAATAGACCTGTCCTCCTGGAGGACAGCATGAGATTGTGCACGCACACAAGCACGTGTCCACACACAAATGCACATAGATGCATCCCCAGTACCTTGCAGAGTGCCCGGCATGTAAGAACTGCTAGGAGTTGCCATTTATTTCTGGAGGTTTACTACAGCCTACACACACACTCATTTAGTCCTCACCACCACCCGTCTGGTAAGTTACGTTTTTGTCCTGTTTTACAGAAGGGGAAACTGAGGCTCAAAGACAGCAGGTAACTGGCGCAAGGTTAAAGAAGCAGTAAGGTCAGAGCCACTGGTTTATTCATAAAATATTGACGGCTCTCCGTGTGCCAGATTCTATTCCAGGCATCGGGGATTTTGTGGTCCATGAGACAGACAATGCTCCTGGTCTCTCAGTAATCACATCTAGGTGGAGACAATTTGGAAACAGGATCATCTGACTCCAGAGCCCACAGGTCTGACCACTGAACTATCTCCTTGATAGGTGATGGGTCTTATCGTCGTAGTCAAGCACACAGCCGAGCCCCTCCCATCCCCCGTCCTGTTTCTGGGCTCCCGGGACACTGTACTTGGTGGCACTTGCTGAGAAGAGTCCTGATCTGGGGATGGGGGAACAGGTAGGTGGCAGGTGGCAACAGACCACCAGGTTCAGGGTGGGGATCGTAAGTTCTCACAAACTGTGAGGAGAAACAGCACTCATTTTGTAGGCAAATCTAGCCTTTGCCGCCTGTGATTCCTGAAAACATTTTCCAAAGTCTGTTGCCTCTCCCACGCCCCCAGATCCACACCCTCTCTGGGGTAGAAGGGCGGCCACACGGGGCCAGGTGGGCTGCAGGCAGGGGGTTGAGAACTTGGGCTCCCTCTAGTGAGGCACCGAGGCAGTGCAAGAAAACACGGGCATCCTAGGCAAAAAGCCGCCTCTGCAGGACTTCCTCCCCATCAAGAAGATGATGGGGTTGAGTGAGTCCTGGTCAAAAATGGCACCTCCTGTGGCTATCAAGGACAGCAACAACTCCCCAGCAGAGCTGTCTGGAATGCTCACTCTTTTGAGGTACTTACCTCTGAACCTGAACTTCCCCCAGCTGTGTACATAGAGATCCCTGGGTCTAGCCCCAGGTAGCCCCCCACAGGCCTCCCGCTGGAGGTGGCCTCCTCACCAACGTCTTTACCACCCCAAGCACATGCTGATTCTTCTGCTGGGCCTGTTGGGTTAGGCTTGCCCCTGACCCCAGCTTGCTTATCACCACCCCACCAGGCTAGAGATTGGTCCTGAGTCCCATTTCCAGGCTCAACTTTGCCTCCTGGAAGCCACCCCACAGTATTTTTGGAACCACTTAGCATCCTAATGATTAGCAAACAATTGCAACCAGATGCCTAGGCTCTGCTGAGTCAGCAGAGGTCCTAACAGAAGTGAGGAGCAGACCCTGGCCAGTATGACTTGGAAGGAGTCACATGACCTCTCAGGGTTGCAGTCTCCTTGTCTGAAAATTAAAACAAACTACTGAGGTTAAAAAGGACAAAATATGGGAAAGCATTCTGGGAAGTATAATGCACAAACTGTTATTAGTATTTCTATTATGTTTGAAACAAAGAAGTCAAGTGAGATGCCTTATCTTTTAAGACTCAAATGGGTTTTGTCTGAATGTCCCACCACCAAATAGTGGACCCCTTCCTCTCCCAAACTCTCCCTATTATTTCAATGGGAGGGTATGGGTAAGCTGGGGTTTTTTCCCCATTACCTAGACCTCTGAGCACTTGCTTCCACTGAATTAGGCCACTTTAGGGACCTGCTTGGTTTCCGATGTGCCCTGGTCCTAGTCTACCTCAAATCTATCTGAATTTGTAATGTAGCCCTTCTCCTAATTTTCATTTTTTAAAAATCTGACAAGTCCCCTGTGGGTTGCCAACTTCATAGGAGACAGAGGGAGTTTACCTCATAACCACACAGACAAACTGAAAGGTGAATGTCAGACATGCATCTTCCTAAATGTCCTTTGGCTACTTCTGGCACCTTGAGGTCAGCCTCCCTCTCCTCTTTCCTAAGCTCTCATCAGTGCTCTGACCCCAATTCCTGCTGGTTCCTACAATAGAGACGTTTAAGTATTTCTTTCTGTGTCTTCTGTCAACCGTTGTTTATCAAGGCAATATTCAGGACCCACATCCCAAGAAAGACAATTCCTTCCCTAAGAGGAATGTAGGTGCCAGCCGATGGGATAATAACCTCTCTGTCCACTGCATTTTTCTTTATCTCTGGGCTCCCCATCCACGTGGGCCAGAGGCTGGAGAGAAGGAGGGCTGACAGGACGCTTCTGCGGGGCTGGGGATGTGGAAGGCCCCAGGGAGGGGTTCCAAGGCCTCTCCTTGTTCTGCTGCACAGTTACTTTCGCAGGGTCCTAGCTCCCCAAGTGGAAGTCCAGGACTCAAACTCAAGCATTGTTCCATCTACATGACAGGGTCGTAGTAAAGGTGTGTCCTGTGAGGGTGTGGTCCGCTGACACCTTGGGGGATGCAGGACCCATACCCTTTCCAACCTAAGCTGAAGCCACATAAAGAAGGGGGCCCAGGAAACTCACATTATGTCTAGTCCTTTGTCTTCCTGCTCTGGTACCTTTGAAGCCCAAGGATACCTTGCTCTCAGACTCCTGGCTGGAGACAGAGACAAGAGCTATGAGTGGTAAGGAGGCAAGACTTGCAGTAATTCCAGATTCCAGATAATTCCATGTGAGATCAGAACACCCTGGATGGGCCAGTGATGGATCTCAGGTTCTTCATGTGTGTAGTGGGCACTGTGGTTATTATAATAACAACAATACCAGCACCGACTGCAAATGATAATGGCTGCCATTTTTTGAGCATGTATTACATGCCAGATCCCACACACACCTTTCACGGGATACGATAACCATATGATGTGAGTACTGTGATTACCCTCATTTTACCGATGGGGGGGCGGAGGCTTCAAGGGCTTCCTTTGTCTAAAGTCACACAGGTAGGAGGTGTAGGAACCGGGCTTTTAATCACCACATGGTGCCATTTAATGCTTGTGTACAGTTTGCAATTTAGAAATGAAATTCTCCTGTATTATTTCATTTCTCCCCGTCTGGGAAGGCACAACCCGGAAGCTCTTTGACAACTGTAGCACAGACAAGAAACTGAGGCTTGCACAGATACAGGGGTCTGTCCGCCCTCCCTTTGCTCATAGGAATGTGAGGGTGATGCAGAAGGAAGGGGTATTGACTTTGCAGCAGAGAGATCACTGAGGACAGGGGCCTATTGCCTCTTGCTCTTCCCGGAACACACCAGCTTGGCGCTGGCTTTAATTCCTCTAAGAGTTGAGTTGGTTTTGCCATCTGAGGCATTGGGCACAGAGACAAGTTATCTCAGCTCCGCAGTGAGCATCACACCAGAGTATGGGAATACTCAGCACCCCACTATGCGCCCTATGAAAATGCCCCACTGTCTCCTGCCTGCCCATTAGCCACCCAGGATCCTGCCAGCCCTTCTGGGCACCGACGTAATTACCAACAAGAGGATGAATATTTAAAGGGACTCTTATTTAACCGGTAAATGCTTCCTCTCCAAATTCCCTCCATCACTGTGTCTGGATGGATTCTAGAAGGACTGCTCTGACTTAGACCCTGAGCTGCCTGAGGTTTGGCCTTGTGAAAGGTCATGTGACCGTTCTTCCCTCTTTCTTGGTATGGGGCCTTAAAGGTAGAGGGGACCAGTCATTCTGGCCTAACTGTGAACATTAAGGTCAGCTCCCCTATTCTGCAGGGGACCTGGCCAGACAGGACCCTGACCTGTGGGGGAAGGGAGGAAGAATCACAGAAAAAGGGACTGGGCACCCATGACAGATTGCCCCTTTACTATTACCGACCCCCCACCTCGTTGCCACAGATGGATAGTTTCTCCCCAGAGCCAACCCTACCGACCCTTGATCTCTGACTCCTGACCTCCAGAATGGTGAGAGATGAGATCCTTGCTGCCTTAAGCCCCTCAGTACAAGGTGATTTGTTACAGCTGCCACAGGAAACTGATGCCAAGTGGAAGAGGATGGGGGAGAGTCAAGAACGATTCCCAGTGTTACAGCCCAGGTGTTCTAGAGGCTGACAATGTGGTTTGTTGAGCTACAGAATGTCAGAGACACCATCCGGGCTATTTGCGAAGAGTAGGACCTGGGGACATAGGACAGGTGAGAAAGCAGGTGAGCAGAGGCATCTAGAACCCATTGTATCTAGGAATTGGGACCCCAGCCCTGATCTCTACACTTTGGGGGGCTGTGTCCTGCTTTCAGTGACCCTGGGAGGCAGACGGGGAAGCAGCCCTGACAGGTTAGTTGGCTTGTCTTAGAGGGCTCTCTGGTGGTCAGCCAGGAGCAACCATGCCCACACCTGTGGCCTTTGGTGTCCAGCTTCAACTGGTTCTGCTCTTTCCATGATCACAAAATAAAGGTGTCCCCGTGGCGGTCCAGGACTGAGTCCAGTTGTAAGCGTAGCGTGCTGTTGGGGCAAGAGAAGACAGCGATGGGCAGGACGTGTCGACAGGCAGCAATGGGATAGCAGTTGGTGACACAGAGGGAAAAGGGGTGGCTTCAAGGACCAACGTGGTCTCTTCCCATCTTTGCCTGGAAGCAGCTGCAGCTGCTCACTCCCCCTTCCCGCCAGTTCTGCTGCAAACTGTGGTTCCTCCAGCTCGCAGCTGGGCCCTGACATGGTTGAGTGTAGAGGCCACTGGACCCCAAAACGAGCTGTCCTGCCCTCCACACAAATGATCCTGAGGCCCTCCAGCCAACAGTGCTGATGAATTTCCATCAGCTCTTAGGCCTCATTTTCCCATAGTTAGAGCAGGGAGAAGACACCAGGTCCCACTGAGGACATGGAGCTGCCATGCCCCTAGAGCAAGGCAAATCCCTCTCTGAGGACCCACTTCTGCAGAAGGGATTTTTTTTTTCTGAGACTTAGAGGAAAAATAAAATCTGACTTAATTCTTAGGAAATTGCCTTTCTACCCACCTGTGTAAGCCTGTATTTAGATGCTAATATGTTTGGCCTGTTGGGAGGCAACATTTAATATTTTTTCCTGAGCAGTAACAAAAAATCATTTATTTATGAGAATTCTAGACTCCCCACCCTCTCTCCTGAGTTCCTCATCTTCATTTGCACCTACCAGCTGGATGCAGCTCTCCGCAAGACACGTGAAATCTGTAACCATCTCCCTCCCCAGACCAGATCCTCTTTATACCTTTCCTGATTTTGTTTCTAGAACTGCTGGTGGCTTTTGACCCCCTCCTGTTCCCCAGACTTCCTCCAATCAGTCACCAGTCCCATTGACTCAACCCTCTCCCTTAGGGCAAATCATCAAATCTGACAGAGTCTCCACTTTCTCATCTGTAAAATGGGTATAATAGTAATACTGACTTCAGGTGTTATAAGACCCAGATAATCCAAACACAACACCCAGCACAAGTGTCTGGTAACAGACCTACAAATCATGATGATTATTTTTATAATGACCATGACCCCCATGGAATCTATCCTCCTCATCTTCATGGTTATTCTATCATGAACTGTTCAGTGAGCTCTGCTGATTAGAAAACACTGGTCACTATTTGCTTCAAGTATTTGCATGCTTTTAAGTTCTTAACTTTATACATTTGTCTGCTTGTTTATAGTCTGAGCACACCTACCACACTCCACCTCTAAAATGCGATTTCCGCAAGGGAAGGGATGCTGTCTTATTTACTGGTGTATCCTCAATACCTGGCACAAGGTGGGATTCTACAGTTTTGGAAGGAAAGACGCCTGGCCTGGCTGGTTATTAAACTACCGACCCCCAGCTTCCAGGGCTCTCTTCTCTGTCCTGCTTGGTGCTGCTGAGCTGGGACTCTGCAAGCCACATTTCTGCTTTGCCAGCAGCCCCAAGATCAGCTCTGCCAGTAGGGGGGACAGGGAGCAGGGGGCCATGGTCCTTCCAGGCAGCTTCCCGCTCCCACCTGTGGCCCCAGGACAACTAGCAATGGCATCAGGTTCTGGTGGCAGCAATTGGTTAGTTTCTGATACATAGGTTTTGAACTCCCAGAGCCAACCTCAAAACTCTCCTTCAGAGACACCAGCATTAGCCAGCCAGCACCCCATCCTCAGAGGACCGGGTCTCAGCCTCAGGGAACCCCTCCTCCAGGCTCCTAGGTTCTGGGAATCCCAGTCCTTTCCTTGTCTACCTCCCACCCAGCGCTAGGGCTGGCCGCTGCTTCCTACAGTTACCGCCTCCGCGATTCCTCAGTGTCCCCTTCTGCCCTTGTCGGTCCTCCAGTACGCATATACCAAGTCTTTATATGAAATTCTTGCTGTCAGCATAGCTGGTGTGGCTGTGTCCCTGGCTGCCTGAGGCTGCCCCTGCGCCTAGCCTTGCCCGTCTCCATCTCTCCCACCCCCACAGCCATGGTCATGGAAGGAATTCCTTCCAAGGACGTTGGTCTCAACTCACTCCATGATGCATCCAAGAATGAGGGTTTATGATTATAACAGGCAGCTGCTTGTCTCTTTCAAGTCAAGGCAAAATATGTCTCACTCAAACTCCCAGCTGCTTTAATCTTGAGCCCTGGTGAGATACGAAATAAATTTCCATGAATTTTAGAGTCAAATGTCAAATGGCCTTAGGCTCAAATCCTGCCTCAGTTGTGTGGCCTTCAACAAGTTACTTTCCCTCTCTGGGCCTGTTTCCTCCTCTATAGAATGGGTAGCATAATAATACTTCCGTCATAGGGTTGTAAGGAGTACATATGTGAAGGGAGGTACTTGGAGTTGTTGCCTGCGTGTAGAAGGCTCTCAGCGAATGTTGCCGTGAATGTCATGGTCATGTGGACAGCCTTTCGACCTTCTAAAGGATAGCATGTCTGCCCTCTCTTAGCCTTGCTCTCAGAGAAGTCAGCATACTCTCGTGGGCATAGACGACATCAGGAGCCCCCATTGGCTTCTCCTCCTGCCCCCTGGAAATGCCATGTGAAGGTTCTTGTGAACAGTATCAGGAGTAAGAACTCTGCCTTCCCAAGTTCCTTTGGCTAATGCGCATCTGTGACAGGGAGTCTGGCTAATTACAAACCTGCTGATGATCTAATTTCCCTGGTGCCCCCTGAATGCTCCATTACTGTGTGTCCCTTTCTATGCCATATTTGCAGAATAGCGTGTTCCTAGAGCAGAGAACAATTTTTTCCTGTACTCTTCTATTATGAATTCACCGGCCTTCCTTTGCTGGGAATGTTCTTGGCACACTAAACACCTTGCCCACGTTGCTGGAGGTTCTGCTGTGTGATATTTTGGGTGCTCCTGACCCTCTCTGGGCCTGAGTCGTTTCTCTAACATGGAGAGTTCAAACATTTGATCCTTGCTGAGATCGGAGGAGAATCTGAAATGTTTCGTGTTTGAGTTACTACGAGGGGAGATTAAAAATTGGAGCCTGGCCCCAGGATTTCCCATAATCACAAAGGTTTCCCTATACAGGCTCTACTTTAATGGAGTGGTTTTAGGGGCCAGGGGCAGGAGTGGTGGCACCCGACAGTGGCAGCAAGTGGACAGTGATAATGACCTGTGCACAGAGTGGCTTTACTATGCCAGGCACTATATTAAGCCCATTGATTTCATCAAAGCCTCCCCAGATGAGGTAAAGATTATTATTCCCATTTTCCAGAAGGAAAAGCTGAGGCTCTTCTGCTTGCGCAGCAGCAGCTAGACTGCAGACCTTAGCATCTCAGGCCTGTCTTTGGCCTTTGCACTTGCTGTTCTCTCAGTTGGAAAAGTTATTACCCCCACAGAGCTGTGTGGCTGGTTCGGGTCTCCCTTAATGTCATTTAATGGAGACAAGCTTTTCTCAGTGACTCTGTAACCTTAGGAGCTCCTGTCCCTATCCACCCACTTAGCTCTCTTTTCCTTCAAAGCACAGTCCTGTATGTAGACACACTGTCTATCTGTCCTTGCACCACAGGAATGTGACCCCAGTAAGCCCAGAGACTCTGTTTTGTTCCCCATTGTCTGCTCAGCACCTGGAGCCGAGGCCCAGATAGTCTGTCTTCAACATTCGTATGTACGGAGTGAACAGGCCGGTGGTTAAATGCCCGGGGCAAAGGGCCATGCTCTTAACCATCACCTGTCTTGCCTGGAGCGGGGAGGGGAGACTTGTTCTTGGGATTTGCCAGCTCCCTCAGACCACAGTGCTGTGTCTCTTTCCCCCTACGTTTCAAATGACAGGACTCCAGATTCCGGAGCTGGAGCCCAAAACACAAGTCCCCCTGAACCTCTCCTGTCATCCCGAAACAGATGCTGCCCACAGCCTTCTGGGAGCCCCTCCTCCTGCAGGTTCCTGGCAAGGTTTGAAGTTGGCTAATGCCCCCGAAGTCACAGCCATTGTTTCTTCTGGCTTCGTGATCTTCCGTGTCCCTGCCTCGTGTGGGAGGGAAGAGAGAGGCAGCAGGGTCTAGCTGAGAGTTCCGTCCTGCAGAGTTCAGAGGGTGGTACTCTCCATGGCAAATGGTCAGGTGGCTAGCATCGCCTCCCTCAGTCTTTCTCTCAACTCTCTCCTCCTCCCTGGAGCCAGGTGGTGATGCTCTTTGTCTGCTCCTTGCCCACCAGGTGTGTTGCATGGTCAAGTTCTTTCCTTCCCCTTCTTCACATCTACCTGCCCGTGTCTCCATCCCACTAAGATGGCGAAAGGTGAAAAAGGTTCACGATGAATCCACTCCACCGTAAAGTTGGGAAGGCACTGACCCTGTGTGTCTAGTTTGCCTGGCCCAGTGTTTTGTACATCCTCGGACCTCGGTAAATATTCACGCAAATAAGTGAACCAAAGACTAAGCGCCATTAACATTCCCAGATACCATGTGCGTTTTAACTGGGACCTTCTATCCTTTAAGAAAAAAAGAGTGAATAAAGGGGCAGTTCAAGCCCTAAGACATCAAACACAATGGGATATTTTCCATCAGGACTCCTCTCTCTGTATATGTTGTGACTCATACCACGCTGGTGAGTCAAGGTGCTCTGTGTTTGTGGGCTGTCTCCAGAGTCTGGTCTTAGAGCTGAAATTTGATGGTGACCCCCCGGAAGGGCTGAGATTTGTTTCAAGATTCACTTCCACATGACTCATGGAAGATGGGGAAGAAACCAGACGTGGAGCATGAATTCCACTTATCTGGCATTTTATCAACTGGTAGCCCATTCTCTGGCTCTTAAGCAATCTATTCTTCTCAAACATCCCACAGAAGCAGATGACAGGGAGACAAGAGAGGAAGAGAAAGATGAGATGGAGAGGAAGAGAAAGACTTCCCAGGGTTTGGCTTAGTTCAGCTATTGGGGGATTTTGCTTCTGCTATTCGTGTGGCTACAGGGCCTCACTGTGATGCTGATGGCCCCAGGAGGACCTTTTGAATCACCAAGTAAAGTGCAGACATCATGGGAGAGGTTCATGCCCTGTGTAGGGGGTGGGATGAGATGTCCGCCGAGGTCCCTTCTGACCTGCACAGTCTGTGGTACTGAACAACCAGATTTTTTATTAAGCCTATTTGCATCCTGGGTTTCATATTTGCATACTGCCTTGCGGGTTTACTTCTCAGAGTATTGTACTGTAATCAAATTGAATTCTCTTCTGGCATTTCTGAGGAATGCTTTCTTCATCGAGGAAAGCACGAATCGCACTTCTATCCCGATGAGAGTGCAGACTTTTGGCCAACTCTGAGTCGGAGCGCTTGGAGCTGGAGGCGGTCAGAGGCATTGGCCTTCCCAGTCCTGGAGGCAGGGAGCCCCTGCTGCTGGTGCAGGGGTGGGGGGGCCTCACAGGCCTGCTCCCCCGGGGCTCCCACCCAGCTCGACTTCGTGATGCAAACCAGGCCGCTCAGCTGCTGCCTGCAAACTTTCCCCCGAGTGCCAACCAGCCGCTTTCAGCTCTGTGGGGACTTCTCTCACATCCCGATCAGGGCAGGGAGAATTGATCTATTAGATTCACCAGGAAGGAAAGAGCGGGAGAGCGAGCAGGAGGCTGCTGAGTGGAGTGTTTTTGCGTAGCAGTCCCTCCCTTCTGACTCGAGTATTAATTGCTACATTACCACTGCCATGTAAGAGACAGTCGGCAAAGCCTGGGAGAAACCAGCTCCTCCCTCCCTGCTCCGCTCAGCCTCACTCCTCCTTGGTTCCCTCGGAGCACCCTGTGCCCTGGCAGGACGTCCCCAGGCCGGCCCCCCCGTGTCCTGAGGGCCTCCCGTGGTGAGGACTTGAGTGGACAGCAGGAGGGGGTGGAGGGAGGGAGGGAGGAAGGGAGCACGCCTCGTGCCCTGCAGGCTTTCTGGATGCAGAAGCCGGACTTGCTGCAGAGGCAGCTGTGCTGTTCCCAGAGCTTCTGGGGTACCTCCGCCTCTCAGGGTTAGCCCAGGCGGCCTCCAAGTTCCAGGGCCACGCGAGGTAGCTGCTTTCCCTTTCGGGCGCCGACAGCAGAGCCTAGCTTCCCTCTACCACCATGAGCGGCTGCTCCAAAACCTGCAAGCTGGGGTTCGTGAAATGTGCCCAGACCGTCTTTAAGCTCATCACTGGGACCCTCAGCAAAGGTAGGGAGCCTGGCCTTGACCCTCATTTTCTGTCTTAATGTGGTCTGGCTGGCCAAGGTGGCAAGTGCCTTGGCGTGGCGTCTGCGACTGCTCAGGTGTGCCGGGGTCTCAGGGGAGGGCGGGGCGAATGGGTGGCTGGGAGTCGGGGTTGCCGACAACCTGGGTCCTGGCTCTGAGCGGGCGGGCACCCCGCCAGGGAGCTCAGCCGACCATAATTGCCTGGAACTTGGGAAATGGATTTGATGGTGTGTGGCCGATTGGTCACAGGCGGGCACAGGGACACAAGCCTTCCCAGAGCACTGGAAGCTGCTTCGCGTGACTGGAGTTTCAAGAAGTTATCCAGGGAGTGTTGTGTCTTGTTGATAAAAGAGAGATTTGATGCGGTGGGCTGTGAGTAATTCCGCAGAACGGAGCCGCTTGAGGAGGCCAGCTGGAGGTGGCGGCCGCGCGGGAGTCCACCACGCACGCGTGAACGCGGAATTCCTATCCGCCCGGGGGGGCTGATGAGCCAAGGGCTTTCTCTCGCCGGGTCCTGCATTTCTGGGGCCTTGTTCATCATTCTGCTCTCTTGCACCCCTGTTCCTCTGCGGATCCTGCCTGTGTCAATGTCCGTCTTCTCTACTCCTCCAAGAACTGGGGCGGCAGGGGGTGGGTAGGTGCAGCTCCCCAGGCAGCAGAAAGGGTGGTTGGGAACCAGACTTAGGACTGTGTACACGCAAGTCAGCCCCAGGATGCGAAGGGAGGCTGACTTCTCCTCGGGGCAGCTCCTATCTCTGGAACCCCCCATGACACTGTGCCAGGGAGGGCGAGGCATTCGAGAGACTCTGGCAAACTTTTTGGAGATCAAATTTGGAGAGAGAGCAGCAGCATGATGCGGTTTCACTGGCTGAAAAAAAGCCTTTAAATATTCATGCCCTCTTTCAGGAGGAAAGAGTGTTGGGGGGAGATGCACTGGAAGCAGCGGGGCCGGGTATTCAGGGAAGGAGGCAGGGCCACAAAACCTTGGCCAGGCTTTTTTTAAATGACAAGGAGGGAAGATAAAGGCTGCGTTGGCCGCTGTGATGGCTGGAGCACTGGTGTTCCGGGCCCAGGAGGTCTGGCCTGGGGCAAACTGAACAGCCACTGTGGGGCAGGGGAGGGATGGTGAGGTCTGCCAGCTCCTTTCTCAGCCCTGTCATCACCCCTGTTCTGCCTGCACGACACTCCTCAAACGGGGTGCTGTGCCTCCAGGATGCCCAGGGAAACGAATAGCCCAATGCTGAGGGTCAGGCTGTGGGCAGATTTCCTGGGGCCCATGTGGGATGGACAGAGGTGAGGAGCTGAGAGCCAGGATTAGAGGTGCCGCAGAGTCCTCCCCGCAATTCAGTCCTTCCAAACAGGATTTTCTTCCCATGTCATGGGCTCCAGGATCTCAGGGGACGTGGGGTGAGCCTCAGCCTTTGCTTCCCAGAGGTTTAGCAGAAAGAGCTTTGGCCCACACTCGGGAAACTGAGGTCTCAACTCTGGCTTTGCTCCCTGTGCTGGCCTCAGCCTCTCTGAGCCTCAGTTTCTTCATCTGTAAAATGAGTCCATTACCTGCAACCGGTTTACCTTCCAGCTTTGTTGAAAGGCTCCAGGGAGGCTGAGACACGGGATCCCTGTACGGACTGTGTTGCAGTGACCAGATGCAAGGGAGCTGTCAGGGACTGAGGTGGGCGTGGGTCTGGAGAGGGTGACCTAGGCAATGCCATCTGCAGGAACAGGGTCAAAGGCCTTCAGTGTAGCTGGCTGCAGGTGGGTCTGTGCACTCCAGGCAGCTCCAGAGGGGAGAGACCAGAGCAATAGAGTTAAGTGTGAGAAATGAGTCGGTCAGGGAGAGAGAGAATGTGCAGAGGTGTGTGTGTGTGTGTGTGTGTGTGAGAGAGAGAGAGAGAGAGAGAGAGGATAGATGGCTATTTGAATAAATGAGCAGGAAGATACTGTCTTTTGCATATTTGCCTACAATCATTTGCTTAAGATTTATTTACTGAGCACCTACCCTGTGCCACGCTAACTGCTGGACACTAGACGCGTGGAGAATATGACACAAGTCCTTCATCAAGACGTGCACTCTGGTGGGGCACAGGCTGAACACCAGACACCACCTGGACAGCACGCTGAGCACAGAGATGGAAGGAGGCAGGGGGGCCAAAGAGAAGCCTGGGGCAGATCCAGAGGCTCCTCCAAAAGTGGCATCAGCTGAGATGAGAAGGGGGGCGGACTGGGCAGGAGGGGGCAGGTTGGCACTAGCAGAGGGAGCAGCCCTGGAGTCATAACCTCTGCAGAGAAACCAGACCACAGGTCAGGATGGCACCTCTCTCCCCTCAGAATCCCAGAGACTTAGGATCCATGGGACACAGAAAGGGACCAGCACGGGGGACCGTGGCCACCTGGCCTTCCTCCGACCTGCATCTGTACTCAGTTTCCTATAGCCAGGGCTCAGGGAGGCGGCCCTCGGTGGGCACCGAGGGCAGGATCGTGTCTCTCCACTCTGCAGAGAGCACCAAGTGTTTACACGGCCCTGGGTCTGTGCCAGGCACGTGCTGGGAAACCGGTGTTCTGCCCAGCCCAGGTGTTTGCTAAATATTTGTTAAATAAATGACCATGGGAGCAGGGCCAGGACCGGAACAGGGAGCAAAAAAGGTCTTTTTTATGCATAGGCCAGCCCTAGGTTACTATAGATTAGATCCTACATGGACACATTACAGGAGTTTAATGATTGCTGGGTTTAATTGTGATTTCACTTACTCATTACTCATTGCACATGGTCCTCGAATTGGAATAATCCAACCTTTAGACAGATTTTTCTTTGTCCCTTTCAGAATTGAGGAATGTAAAGATTCTACAGGACCAGGCATCTCCTGCTGGTTGTGGGGGCAACTCGTTATTTCTTACCTGCCCAGGGAACACCCGGAGAATGGGGAGAGCCCAAGACCACCCCTCCCTGTCCTTCCATTCCCGGACAGACCACAGCCACCTCCCCCTGATTTTAGCAATCCCCTCTCCCACTGGTCTAAGCTGCGGGTGGCCCAGACTTTTCTCACCAATGCCCTTTTCAGAGATGAACTGATCAGGTCCTCCTGCTCACACATCTCCTTGACCTTGAGCTTTTCCTCCATAGCTCTGATCACAATCTGTGATCCATGTTCCTTTTAAAAACATGTTTGCTAAAGGCTGTCTTCCCCACCGGACTTGAGCTCTGTGAGGGCAGAGATCCCATGGGCTTTTCCTCAGCACTGCGCCCAGAGCTGCTTGGCCAGTGCCGGGCCCGGAGTGGCTGCTTTGCTGACAGCATGAAATGATCGAAGCAGCACCTCAGGGCGCAGACGTCCACCAGGGGTCCTGAGAGGTAGTGTAGAGTGGGAGCTTTCCAGGATGCACCATGCAAGCCCCTGTCCTGGAGGTGCTCAGTAAATGCTCTCTGAACTCTGTCCAGCTGCAAGTGGCCAAGGGTGAGCCTCCAGCCAAATGGTTCAGAACTGTGCCTGAACTTTCTCGGTGTCTCAGGAAGGGCATTTACTTGTCCCCCAAGAAGGGAGGCTGGGTGGGGGGAGATCCGGCACACCATTCCAGCTCCTTCAGCTTGACCCTGATTTGTTCCATGTACTGAATTTCTCCAAAATTTAAAGAACGAGTTTCTCTTGATTTAAAAAACAAAACAAAACAAAGTTCGTAAACCACTTATGCAGTGGAAAGGACGGTGGGTTGCCAGCCTGGGACATTCTCAGGTCCACTGCACGCTGGCCAGGAAGTCTTCTGCAGGGTCCCTCACCTCTCCGGCCTCAGTTACCTAATCTAGAAAATGGAATCACAATGCCCTCCTTATAGGATTAAACAAGAGAGCTCCCTGCATATTAAGTACTCGGGAAATGTTTTTGATACGACTGCAATTATTAGCTGATCCCCAGGACCATGAGTGCCTCAGGGCAGGCACTCCATCTCACTAACTGCTGGTTTCTTCAGAGCTGACCCACACTCTGAGAGTGGCCTCTCTAGAATATTCTATTCCCCTCTCCAGAACTTGCTTTCCTAAGGTCCCACCTAGTGCTAAGTTTGACCTTTGAGCCCTTTCCCACACCTGATTCCCTTATTAGGAGTTAATAGCATGACTCCCAGAGCCAGGTCCTCCCCGGCTCTTTAAGCAGCAGCCCAGCTCCTGGCTGAGACCCCCGGTTAACCCCAGGGTCTGGGGAACCTGCCCGGTTCTCTTCCTACACAGCCAGCTCCCTAGCCACTTCACAGACCCTGGGGCCGCGGGTGGGAACCCAAGTCGTGCAGGCTCCACTGTGGTTGCGTAGGTTTAAACCCATCTCCTTCTGCACTTTGGGAACCCATCTGTCACCCCAGACACAGATGGCGAAGCCAAAGCCAGCAGGAGGGAAGAATTCAATCCGGGAGAGCTTCTAGCTGTCAAGGCCACCCGCATGGCTGTAGGGTGGGGAGGGGGTAGAAGGGCTGACCTTGTAAGATTTATCTCAAGGACAATGCCCTGGAGCCCCGACTCCCCTCCCCCACCCCGGCTTTCTCTCTGTGCTTCGGACCCATCACAGACACACTGTTCCTCTTGCCTCCTCTTCTGGGGGAACTGACCTTGAACTTGGCTCTGCCTTCAGGCAGGCCCAGCTTGAGTCCCAGCTCCGTTATCTAACAGCTGTGTGAGCTTGGGGGAGGTACACAACCTCCCTAAGCCAAGGCTCATCCCTTTTAATTGGAGGTAATAACAACACGTAGTGCAAAGGTTGTTCTGTAACTCAGTGAGGATGACGCGAGTGGCAGGCTGCGGCTAGTCGGGCTAGCGGTGGGTCCCTCCTTGCGCCGTGCCCTAGGCACCTCTCCCATCTTGTCCCAGTCCTGACCTTGGGAGTAGGGGTGGCAATCACCATTTTACCAGATAAGGAAACTGACCAGGTGGCCCAACTGGCAGTAAGTGGCAGAGTGGGGATTAGAACCCAAGTCCTAAGGGGGCCAGGACTAGGCACTTGCCTCTCTACTCCATGGGGCTAGAGAACACACCCCTGAGGGGATTGCTCCCCACCTTGTCATTAGCAAAGAGTGCCCCAGCTTCCCACTAATTGTGTAGGTGGGTTTGTCAAGAACTGTTATACCGGCTGGGGCTCTTTCTGTCTTCCAAAGGGTTCTGACAAATTCCTTAATGTGGCATGGCCTGGGTTAAGGAATAAGGTTTATGGGGAATAGAACACTCTGCAGGCCAAGATCAGAAAGACAGCCACATACATGCTCTTCCAAAATCACTGTCACCTCCCAGACAGGTACACTGGGGCCAGGGCACCTGCCAGACATTGAATGGGCTCCAAGTCCATGAGGGACCCTCCCCACCACTCTCCCTTCTTATAGGGCAAGTGTGAGGAGGGAGAGGTCATGTCAGTGGGGAAATACACAAAGTTTTAGGCACCAGGCATTCTAGAATTGAGAGACTGACTAGTCACTAGAATTCTCTGGGAAAACAATAACCTTGACCCTGGGAACCTTGGGGCCTATGAGATGTGACAGAGCCCTCTGCCAAAAGGAGGAACCACCAGTCCCGTGAGCAGATCAGCTTGTGTGCACTTGCCCGCCACCCCGGGTCCCAGCTAGCTCACTGTCCTGGCAGCTCAGGCCAGCACTGGGTCATGTTAGGACAGCCCTACTCCCTGGTTGCATCCAGAAACCTCTGAGGGCTTGTGCCTTGTCACAGGCAGAAAGTTCAGTCACTGGGGGTTCTGGTCCACTGTTGCCTCTGCAGTCACAGCCAGCACCAGCCAGTGCGGGGACCAAGCTCGCCTGGGCTCTCCCCAGGCCCACTGGCTCTCATCCCAGCTTACCTGTCTCTCATCCTTGCCTCCCTATACCACACACATCACTCCCTCACCCATTTCACTGGCCAGGTGCTCTCTGGGGTCCCCACAGTCCCATAGCAGCCTCCTGCCACCTGTCAAGCCTGTTCTTCTTTGGGGCCACTTGGCCACTCTTCCATTCCAGTTTTCCCGTGTTCTGCGAGATTGGCCCCTCAATGGCAGGCCCGCATGGGCTGTCCGCCATGGCTGATCAGTGTCCCCTCAGTGTCCATCCTGTCCAGGAGGGCAGGAGGGAGGACCCAGGCTCTGAGAACCCTACAGAATGGCAGAGGGTTGGAGAGAGGAGAGGAAGCAGGAGATGAGATAGCAGAGGCTCCCCGGGGCCAACAGGAAGGAAAGGAGGCCAGGACCCCAGGAAAAGATGTGAGGGAAGGTGTTTACCCCCTCCATTGACCACCCTCCCTATATTCCTCACAGATCCCCAGTCTGGAGGCAAAAGAAAGCCTGCCTCCTGTTGGGATGAGGGCAGGAAGGCCATGAACACAAAGCCAGCCCGGGTCCGCTCTGGCTGAAGCCACCACATGACCAGTCTGTGTTCTTAGACCTACAAGTAACAGCTTTGAAGCCAAACCTGAGTTCAAATCCAAATCTTCACATTTGCTCACTGAGGGGGTGGCTTCTTTCTCTGGGCCTCAGTTTCTTCATGTCTAAAATGAGGGAGTTGCTGATTTTGAAGGTCCCGTCCAGTTTTAGAGTTTTAAGACTCAATACCCAAAATTGCAGCACTCCTCACGGCACCTGCTCTGGGCCCGGCACCGCTCTAAGCTCGGCGCATGCGCAAAAGCACGAGAAGGTGGGGCGCTCTAGTCGCCCCACTTACAGATGAGAAATTTGGAGCTTCGGAGAGGGAAGGGCCTGGCTCTGAGCCACACAGCCAACATGGGACAGAGCCAGACGTGGAAGTCAGGCTGTCGGTCTCCATGTTCCGGCTTTGGCTCCCTCATTTCACACCCTCCATTTCTAAAACTCAGATCCGAGAGAGGAAAGCAATGAGGACAAAGCTGATGCCTCCCCAGTTTGGCCAAGAGGCCAAGCGTGCTCTTTCAGAAATCAAGGTGTCAAGGCCTCTGTTCTGACTCAACCAGCACAATTCTGGAGAATCCCCCTGAGACCCAAGTCCCCCGTCCACACCGCAAACCACCACCGCACGCTATCTTTTCCAGCCGAACAACAGAAAATAGGGGAGAACTGGCTGGACAGCCCAGCCTGCAAGGACAAGAAAGAAAGAGCACCGTGCAAGCCTTCCCTCTACAATGTCAGCCTGACCAGTTTCCACTTCTTGCTGGAAGGAGGTGGGTTGGGAGCAGAGGCAGAGAACTGGGCGGGTGGGGCGTCAGGGAGGGAGATGTGATTTTGATGCTTGTGTCTGGGAGGCCGGGGGTAGCCTGCCCTAATTTTCTTTCTGTAATCTTTTGATTAACCCTGGGCCAGTTTGGGTGGCATTTTTCAAACCATCTACACTTGGCAGGCAGAGCCAAGCCCAGGCTTGCCGCACACTCTCTGCGAGCATCAGCTGGGAACCGGCTGTCATTCAGAGCCTGGGACAACAGGAGGCCCACTGGCCACAGAAGGCTCTGGCATCCTTGTGCTGGTTAATCATGCCCGTGCCTCCCAAGCCCAGAAACAGCAGCCTGTCATGCCAGGCTCAACAGGCACCGTGCAAAGAAGAATAATTGCCACAGTCCCTTGAGTGCTCTTTATTGGCTGGGGCTTTCTGGGGATCCCTACATTCAGTCCAGCCTTAGCCCTGTGTGTTCCGGACTCTCACTTTTCCCACCTGAGGATGGGAGAGGTTGAATAACTTCCCAAGGTCACAGAGCCAAACGGGGACCCAAGGTTCCATACAGTACTAAGGGAACACCCTCTTGGTCGAAACCTCAGCGCTGTCACACCCCGCCCCCTCCCCGGCATGGAATGAACTGTGCCACCTCCCCAGTTCATTTGTTGGAGCCCTCACTCCCAGTGTGACTGTATTTGGAGATAGCACCTTAGAAGAGGTAATTAAGGTTAAATGAGCTCACGGGGGGGGGGGGGGGGCCGTGATCAGATAGGACTAGTGTCCTTGTAAGAAGAAAGGCACACATAGAGAAAAGACCACGTGAGGTCACAGGGGTCATCTGCCCGCAGAGGAGTGAGGTCTCACCAGAGAGGTCTCAACCGTGCCAGCACTTTGATCTTGGACTTCCAGCCTCCAGAACCACAAAAAAATAAATTTCTGTGAAGTCACCCAGTCTGTGGCATCGTGTTATTGGCAGCCCTTGATAAGTAACATCCCCTCTACGTAGCATCCTTTCCCATATTTTTTATTGTAGTAAATGTACATAACATGACATTTACCATTTTTACCATTTTGAGGTGTACAGTTCAGTGCCGGGAAGCACACTCGCACTCCTGTGCAATCACCCACTCTGTCCATCTCCAGAACTTCTCAGCATCGCAAACTGAAACTGTGTCCTCAGTAAACACCAACTCCCCATTCTCGTCTCCCCCGGCCCCTGGCAACCACCACTCTCCTTTCTATCTGTACAAATCGACCTGTTCTAGGTGCTGCGTGTCATGGAATCATACAGTAGTTGTCCTTTTGTGTCTGGCTTCTTTCACTTAGCAATTTTCCCCAGGCTTATCCATGTATGTGTCAGAATTTCCTTCCTTTTGAAGGCTGAATAATATTCCATGCATGGACAGACCGTCATTTCTTTTACCTATTCATGCACTGCTGTTCATCCATTCCCATATTTTGAACATACAAAAGGGATCCCATTATCCCTTTGTTCACAGCTCTGCTGCCGGTGGTTTCTTGACACGTCTGGGGTCAAATGCAGACTTTTCTCGGGGCCTCCAGGCTTTGCTCGATCTGCCATCTGCATTAGCATCCTCCACCTCTGGTCTCGCTGTGCTGCGCCCCAGCCACCAGGTCCTGTGGCTCCTGCTGGCCTCACAGTTACTGCTACCTCCCCCGGACACTGTGTCAGATCTCGCCTGGCTCTGTCTGGCACATGCCCTCCCTACAGCCCCCCAACACACACACATCAGGCACTTTCTGTCCACGAATGCGGCCTTGTTCTTCCATGTAGCACTTACTGCTCGTGCAAGGACATTACCCATTGATTCACCTATTTCTGGTCTGGCTCGCCCCCCAAGGGTTCAGTCCCGTGAGGGCAGGGACTGTGATGACCATCACCGCTTTCTCAGCAGTTGGTGCAGGGCCCGGCACATAGGCAGGACTCAGTGGAGGCTGAGGGGTCGACAAGGCAGGTGAGAAGCCTGAGGCCCAGGGAAGACCACCCAGTAAGCAGGCAGCAAAACTGGCCTTGAATCTGGGCCTCCGAATCCTCTTCCCTTTCCCCAGAGGCTCTGCTCTACCTTCCTGTTAAAGGCCCTGGTTCTCTATTCCACCTTCCCATGTCTGTCTGTCCATCCACACTTACCCTTTAGCAAAGCCACCAGTGATCCTGCAATAGGGAATAAGGGCTTGAGCCATCTGTCTGGCTCCTTAGCCCTCCATCCTGAGAGGTGCCCCTTCCTGTCACTGCAGCGATGGGCCATTTAGTTCATCTTTGATGTATTCTTCCCATGGGAAGAGAGTGGCATTGCCGCAGGGAAAGGACTGGTGTTGTTTTCCTTTTTGCCCTCTGTCCATTCAGCCGGGAGGCTCCTCTGTGAGTGTGTGAAGTGACCAGTCCTGGGCAGAGGCCTCTGGGGCTGCAGACATAGCTGACTCCCCTGCCCGTGCTCCAGCCCTTGGGGGCCCAGGACCTTCTGGGACCATGATTTTTGGAGCTCCTTAGACTCCAAAGCCAACCATTACCCTCTGGAAGCTTTTTGAACTTTGGAAGTCCCATCACTTCTTTGAGTCTTGCTTTCTGCTGGAAAGTGTACACAATAATATCAGTCTTGCGGGTTTATTGAAGTAATGCACTCAAGTGTTCAGTGCAATGCTGTTCATATAAAGAGCTCAACAAATTATGGCCTGTTTTTACTTTTATGGGTTATTGCTGTTTATAAGAACCAAGGTTATGTCTCCTCTCTCCTCTCCTCTGTATACTAGTCAAACCTCCTGGGTTTCAGAAAATGGCTGGTTGACAGAAATCAGAAGAGCATCCAAGACTTCTCCAGCATGCTCTTCACCTTCCCTTTCCCTACCTAGAATCGGAGTATCAGTGGCAGAAAGTCTTATTCTAGGCAGATGGGACAGGAGGGCTAGCATTCCATTTGAGAATGAGCTTAGCATCCAGAGCCTTCAAAATCCATTCAGTCCATGGGGTACCTGGGTGGCTCAGCCAGTTAAGCATCTGCCTTCAGCTCGGGTCATGATCCTAGGGTCCTGGGATGGAGCCCCGTGTCAGACTCCCTGCTCAGCGAGGAGTCTGCTTTTCCCTCTCCCTCTGCCCCTACCCCGCGCTCGTGCTCTCTCTCTCACACACTCTCTCTCTGTCTCAAATAAATAAATAAAATCTAAAAAAAAAAAAAAAACCCGTTCAGTCCAGTGCCTCACCAGGCCCTGCCCATTCACAGTGAACAGTCTCCGCCTGGTGAAAAATAGGAAGTATGGAAGTGAAACCTTAGCTTTATAAGCCTACAACCTGAGTGTTACAACATCTCTTGTGGCCTGGGTCTGTCTCCCCCAAGAATGCCTCTACCCTGGAGGTGGAAAGCTGAGCCCCAAATCTGAAAGCCTCAGGGCAGGTGGGCTCTGGCAGGACATTTAGCAACATACAGGGGACCTGTCTCACCGGGCACTGTGGTGTAGAAAGCAGGCATGGGGCTCCCCAGCACTAACCAGCCCCTGTGCGTCATACCTTGGACTTTGCCGTCCTCCCCAGCGAGCTGCTGAGAGCCTGATGGTGGCCAGCATGTGAAGGGAAGTCAAGGCCACTCAGGCAAATGACCAGCATGAGACTCTTAACACTCCACCCCCAACCTCTTCTGTGTACAGGTGGGGAAACTGAAGCCAGAGTGAGGGACACTGTTGAAGTAGGTACCTTGAGGCAGAGACTGAGGGCTGGGGGCTGGCAGCCGGGGGCACCAGGATGAAGAGAGAGCCAGCTCCCCACAGAGGTGTGGCCACCCAGCAGATGGCTCTTCACTTGAGACAGAGCAAGGCCCCTCATCTCTCTGGCTGTGACCTTGTGCCTTCTTCTCTTGACCTTGTGCCTTCTTCTCTAGCAGGGCCTCCCAAGTCTCGCTCCCTTGCCCTGGCTTGTCTCTTAAGTTTCTAGGCCTGCAGGAGACTCCCCAGCTGAACTACGAGCTCATGGGGGACAGGGGCCATATCTTAGTTATTTAAGAATGCCCAGCATCCAGCACAAGGCCTGGCACAGAGTAGGGGCTCAAAGGATGGAAGAAGAAAAAAAGGAAGGAAAGGAGGAAGGGAGGGAGAGATCATAAACACTTCTTTATGAATGTCTTCCTGTGCCTCCACTCAACCCTTATAAAAGCAAAGCAGACCTCTCTCTCACCTTCTCTCTGTTTCTCTGTGTCCCCAGTCTCACACCCTGAAGTTATCTCGCTAAGTCCTACTGATCGTTTCTGGCCGGCGTTTCTCCTGTCACTATCTTCCCATTCTCAGCGCTGTCCCTGAAGTCCACACCATCACCGTGTCTCAGTGCTGTGCTGCCGAGGCCTGCAACCTGCGCTTCCTCCTGTTTCTCCCTCTCCTGCCCCCTCCACACCACGGCCAGACAGAGCCAGGGTCCAGCCAGCCCTTCCACCCAGGAGCCGACATCTCGAAATCTGTTCTAAGCAGGTGATCAGGGATGTGCACAGAGACTGGTATGCAGGGGTGCTCACCATGGTTACTACATTGTAATAGTGAACAATCGAGACCAGCTGGACTCTAGTCCAAAAAGAGTGGGGCTTTTTGGGCTCATCTATCTGATGGAGCAATATTAAATCTTTGAAAAATTATTTTGAGGACTACTTAAAAACAAGCAGAAATGCTCTTAATATTAGGTAAAAAAAAAAAATCAGGATGCAAAACTGTATGTACAATGAGGGTCCAATCTGTGAATAGATATGTGTACAGAAAAGTGAAATAGAAAAGAAATAAACTGATGTATTAGCATGGCTTTCAGTTGGACTTAAGGGCTATATTTTAAAGTTCTTGATACTTACCTGTATCATCTACGTTGTCTTCAACAAGCATGTATATTTAATCAGACCATAAGGAAATCATTTGCTGAATATACATCTGCAGGTTTTTCCTTCTTCTCGAGACCTTCAGTGAGAGCTGTGCTTTCCCTACCTCAGTACACAGCCTTCCTATCCTTCTGGAGCACGCCCTGAGCTTCTCGGCCTGGCTGTCATGGGCATGGCCTCAGCCCACCTGCTGCTCGTGGCTCCCCGCCTCCATCCGCATTCTCCTCCAGCCAGACTGGTTCCCACGTGGTTTCTAAGTCAGACTTGTGTTTTATGTCCCTGAGCCTAACTCTCCAATGATTCATTTTATTTAAAGGTTATTTATTTATTTATTTGAGAGCGAGAAAGAGAGAGACCGAGCACGAGCAGCGGGGAGGAGCAGAGGGAGAGGGAGAAGCAGACTCCCCGCTGAGCGGGGAGCCCGATGCGGGGCTCGACCCCAGGACCCTGGGATCATGACCGGAGCCGAAGGCAGACGCTTAACCGACTGAGCCACCCAGGCGCCACTCCGATGATTCAGAAAAACAAACACACACACACATAAAGAGAGACAGACAGACAAAGAGAAGGAATGCAAATACAGCAAAATATTGACAACAGTTTGTGAGCCAAGTACATGCTCCCAGGACTAATTTTGCAATGCTTTTATAGTTGGACACTTTTAAAATTAAAAGTGGGGGAAAATAAAGGAGCAGTGTAATGTCATACTTAAAGGTATAGGCTCTGCTTTGAAATAAGCTGAGTTTAAATCCCAGTTCTACTAATAGGGCAGCAGTGACCTGAAGCAAGTTGCTTACTTTCTAGGTCTCAGTTTCTTTGTTGGTAAAATGAGGATAATGAAAATCATCGTGCATTTCCATCCTACAGTTGCCTGGAGGATGGAATAAATGTGCGCAAAGGGCTTGCTGAAGAGTCTGGCACACACTTGAGCATCGTGAACTGTTAGTACCAGTGTTAAATATAGAAATCAGATTCTGAACGGTGATGTTATCCATGACACCTTCTACTTCCCAAAGCAACTCGACCCTTGGTTAACTGAGTGAAGTGCTGGGGCTTGGAAAGCTTTTGCTTACGTGACTCTCTTCCTGCCTCTGGCCCAGAGCAGCCAGAACGCAGTACGGTTCCCACCAGCGTCCGCACCTCCAAGTCTTGGCACAGGGTCTGTGCGTCCTGTGCCGAGGAGGCCGCCAAGAAGTGCACAAAACCCCAAATGAGGAACTTGAAGGGCTCAGGTTGCGCTTTTAAGAAAGCTCTTCTCATCAGGTACAAGCTTGTAATTTTGCTGATGCAGCCACTCTATTCCCCTGGGCTTCCTGGAGATGAGGCATCACCTTGATGAATTAGCTGTGGATATAGGCGTCCTGCAGTTGGCATGGAAATGCAATTTAATTTCCAATTAAGCCTGATTTCTGGGCCAAGGGATTTGCCTGCCTCACAGTTGGAGGATTATTCCAGCCGGATCTATTGTTGTCAATGATGATGGTTCTCCCAAGAAGAGGACTTTCACGGAAACTGGCCCGTGGCCCTTGGATGGTTCGGCCAGGCAGGGATGTGGCCCCTCGGGGATGTGGCCCTTGTGTGCAGGCCATGCTTTTCCTCAGGAACCAAGTTTATGCAAATAGATTCAAGAAAGATCAACACAAAGGCCGGCAGTCTGTTTGTGGCTGAAATTTTTAAGATGGAGTAGAGCTAGAAATGGATTGGGAGGGACAGAGAGGCAAAGTGGTCCTCAGCGGCACTGATGAGAAAGAGAAGTGGGAAGTTGCTAGCAAGGAAAGGGGACAGTAGGAAGTTCTCTGGGCTCAGACAGAGAAGAATCTGTATAATCAGAGGAAAGAGACATGTTTGCTCAAAGAGAGAGTGAGCATCCGTGGAGCATCTTTTATGTGTTCGTCACAAGCAAACTATACGACGAACAATGTTAGGCTCATTTTCCAATTAAGGAAACTGAGACTCGGGGAGATTAAATAAACTGCCCAAGGTCCCAGGCCAGCCAGATTCCAGATCTCACTTTCCTGAGCTTTCTTCCCTACAGGTTCCCTCTCTAAAACCAAATAAAACGTGTAACTCGGAGCCATGAGAATAATATGGTCACACGAAGCTGAAACTTACTTCCCAAAAATGTAAGAATGAGAAAAAAGCTTTTAGAACATGTTCTGAGAGAGAGTGAAACTAGCTGATGGCTGAGTCTACTCGGAGCAAATAATCTGATGGAGAGACAAGCAACGCCCACCTGTTTGGGTTTGTTCCTATCTCCTCCACAAGGAGTGAGATCTGAGGACTGGGAGTGATGACCCAGGATGGCTAAGAGGCTCACGTGAGGCCAGGAGCTCAGAGGGCTCAGGCTGCTCCAAATCAATGAAGTTCTGGCTTGTGGCTCAGGGAATTTCAATGGAGGGTGTATCAAACAGGATTTAAAGACACACGTCTACAAGACGTTTCTAAGAATATGACTACTTGAGTGGCCAACAGAGTCCTAGAAAAATTACTTAATAGCAAGAAGAGTCACTAATGATAGTAAGAGAAGACTCTAAAGTTATGCATAAATAAGCATGCTGTCAACTCCTGGATAAATTCTAGGGTGACCAAGTGGACTATTAGACCAATGGTTTGGGAACAAGTTGGAAAGAAAACAGGGATCACTGAGAGAAGCATGGGGTCCTCATGAAAGAGTCATGTCAGACCAGCCTCTCTTCCATCTTCTTCTGCTTTTTAATAGACCAATTCAGGGACTGTTGTGGCCTGGGGCGTGCCTGGTTCCTGCCCAGTGTTTGATGGGCTGTGGGCTGGGCGGTGGCAGAGTCAGGCAGATTGTGCTGCCTGGCCCCTGTCTATCTTTGTAGTGCCCACATCAGAACCTTGGCGGGGCTTTCTTGGATACATATGTTTGGACCTCAACCCCCCTCAGTTCACTCTTCAGAGGCGTGGTTCCAGGGAGCCAGCTGAAAGCCGGGGCTCTGTGGGAAGGTATATGGAAGCATCCGATAGACTCCCAGTCCTGACTGCGCTCTCTGCTCAGCATTTTCCATTTTGGACACAGAGCAGAGACTGCGGGGCAGGAATCATAGAGCTTTGAGAGTATGGTCTGAAGCCATGCTGTCCAGGTTTGAATGCCAGCTCTGCATTTGACTAACTTCTGATCTGCGGCAAGTTAAGTCCCTCCCCTCTGCCTCAGTTGCCTCATTTAGACAGTGAAGACAGGAATAATAACCTAAAAGGTATTGTTAGGGTGAAATGAGCTGTGCACATAGAAGCTCAGCCCAGAGCCTGGCCGACAATTGCTCAACAAGTGTTAGCTCTTCCTACTATTAGGGATGACACATTCTCGAACAGGGAGACCTTTGCTAAACATATCCCCAGTGGAAGTGGCTGCCTCCCAGTACAATGAGTTATTCATCAAAAGGATGTTAATGTAAATTGTCACTAAAGAGGACTGTTGTAGGGAGGATCCAAGCACCAGATTAGAAAGAGGGGAAGCACTAGATGATCTTTAAAAAAAAAAAATTATTGGGCGCCTGGGTGGCTCAGTTGGTTAAGCGACTGCCTTCGGCTCAGGTCATGATCCTGGAGTCCCAGGATCGAGTCCCGCATGGGGCTCCCTGCTCGGCAGGGAGCTTCTCCCTCTGACCCTCCCCTGTCTCATGCTCTCTCTCTATCTCATTCTCTCTCTCAAATAAATAAATAAAATCTTTAAAAAAAAAAAATTATTTATTTTAGAGAGAGAGAGCATGAGCGCCGGGGAAAGGCAGAGGCAGAGAGAATCCTCAAGCAGACTCTCTACTGAGCACAGAGCCCCGGACCTCGATCCCAGGACCCCGGGATCATGACCTGAGCCAAAATCCAGAGTCAGCCGCTTCACTGATGGAGCCCCCAAGGCACCCAGCACTAGAGGATCTTAAAGAACCACTGACCTTCAGAGAACATGAGTTTGTATTGGAATAAGGGGAGTCAACGAGCAGGGCCTCCAGAACTGACACAGGAGGGCTCAGACCCTCACAAGCGTCTCACTGGAAGTGGGGAGAGAAGGCATGTCTTGAAGCTGCATGTACTTAGCAAGCCCCTGTGTTTAGTTTATATATGTCAGAAAAGAGGGAGCTCAGTATGGGGGGATGGAGATTATGGGAGATTAAAGATGCTGCAACTGCAGGAGGAGGTGCAAGCCTTTGGATAAATCCCCAACTTTGTCCACCGGTCATCTGGAAGCTGTAGGCTTTGCATCTATATCCAGCCCTTCCCCATCTCTCAAATCTTTAAGGAAGTTGACTGAGGATCATCTGCTTTCTATGAGTGGGAAGGGAGAGTTATGGAAATCTAGAAAGAAACTGAGCATCTCAATATTATCTGAACAGTTTTGACCTTGCAAGCCTCCTCTCTGAGAACCGCTACGCTAGATTGGGGTGAATTTCTCCCTGTCTTTCTGATCTTGCTTCAATCTTTCCCTTTTCCCCCCATGTGAAAAGGCAGCCACTGATGAGGTACACGATAGCTACACTTTGTTCAAACAGTACATTCTCAAATATTTCATATAACTTAAAATTCCCTAAATGCAATTCTAATCCGAAAGATGAGATATTTTTATGTACCAGCCTGTGTTGTCAATTAGCAATAGAATGAATGCAGTTTACAATCATTCACTTGAGTAAGGAGTTCTAAAATTAGGATAAATTTTGGATAAATTGTTGATGGGGTGGGGCTGGAATCATTTCAATGTCACAAAAAAGATTTTATTAATATTTTATACTGCACTATTCCGAATTTGTGTAAGTTAGGCTCTTCACTGTGAAGAAGGGAGCCCTTGATAATGGTGGGGGAGGGGATAGGAGGAGCGGCAAGAACAGAAAGCTCCTTGAAGGCAGGCACTGGGTCTGATTAATCTCTACCCTCCCCATCCCCTGTCTCTGAGCCCCACAGCATGGGCCGAGTTCCAGGGGAGGGATGAGGGAGAGCATGCCAGGTGCATCTCTCCAGGTGTGAGTCACTATGAGATGAGAAGCCAAAATTGTGGAAACATGAGATGCTCATTAGCAGTGATTTATTAAGAACTGATGAGGGCTTCCTGCTCCTAGACAGCCATTATTCCAAAAAACATCTTTCCTGAGTGTCTAACTTATCATGCTTAAATGCCCATTATTTCATGCTCATCCTGTCCAGGGAGTTCGGTGAGCAGCAGGAAGATGGAAGCCAGTCTTATTGACAGGAGGAGGGCAGTTGTCCCAGGCCAATGAAGGTCATCATCAATAATGCATGGTCCAGTGGGGGCTGGGCGTTTTTCTAGAGCCACATGGCCTTTCCCCTAGCAGGGGCTGTTTGGATATTCTGAGTTTCTGTGTATTTTAGCCCCAAATGCAGGTACATGGAAACCATATGCCAAGAAGTTCCTTTCAGAGGGACTCACACAGCAAGATTTACGGTGGGGACTTTTTTCTTCTTATTATTTAAATTGACTTACGTTTTTGAGATACTTGCAGATTCCCATGGAGTTGGAAGAAATAATACAGAGAGATCCCATTGTACCCTTTGCCTAATTTCCCCCCAAAGGTAATGTCTTTGATTAGTACCATTACCATAGTACAATGTCACCACTGAAGTTTTCTTAAAAGTTTTTGGAGGACTCTTGAGACTTCCCTGACCCCAGAAAGGAGAAACTGGGGTATGGTGTATTGTTTCCCCTTGGAAGGGATATCCCCACCAAGTGAGAACCTGGAGGGCATAGGGATACATCAGGGCTCCCTGGTTGGAAGTGAGAGATGTTCGGGCAGATTATAGATGCTCCCCCTTCACATCCCTGACTTGTATGAGGGCACCATTGGGTTCCAGGGACCCAACAAGGTTCCTTACCTGGCCCCTAGGGCTTTGGAGGACTGGGGCCCTCAGCCCTTTAGCTGAGTCTGCTCAGGTACTGTGGTTGACAGTCCACTCTGGAATCACACAGCCCAGGGCTTGATTCTTAGCGCCTCACCAGCTATATGGATGAGCTTCAGTTTTTCATAATATCATATAGCACTTACCGTGTGGCAGTTACTATTCTAGGAAGCTTATAGAATAACCAATCTAATGCCAACAATCCTAAAAGGGAGACATTGTTAGTTCCTATTTTGCAAGTGAGGAAATTGAGGCACCGAGAGGTTATTTGCCCAAAGTTACCAACTAGGGAATGGCAGGGTCAGGTATTTGAAGCCAGGCTGTCCTCATTCAAGTTCACATAGTTAATCACTGTCCTGTGCTGCTTCTCTGAGGTAGGCTCAGTAGTACCTCACTGAATTGTTACAAGGCAAACTGCTTAGCACAGTGCCCGGCATGTAATACATAAGCACCAATAAATGCTAGCTAACATTATCACTGGTATCATTGTTTCTGGGAGTTTCTGAGTATTCAATTACTTGCATTCTGGCCACCTACCATGTGCCAAACTGTTATTCGGCACCCCCAACTACCCTAAAGGAGGAGTCACTTTTTTATAGATGAAACAACTGAGAATCAGTGAGATGAAATCTGGCAGAAGCAGAGACAAGATTCCTACCCAGGGGCTGTGGCTAGAATCACAGCTCCTGAAGGAACTTCGGAGACACCAGCCTAACTTCACATCCAGCTCAGGGCTTGCCCTGTCAAGTAGTCATTTATCTGTTCTGAAAAGCCCAATGACAGGGCACTGGTTCTCTATACCAGTGGTTCTCACGACTGAGGGCACATCAGAAGCCCCTGTGGCCATTGTTAAAACACAGAGTGCTGTCCCCTCCTCCGTCTGCCACCCACCCCACCCCATCCCACCCCTTTGTGGTTTCTGACTAGGAAGGGCTGGAGCCAGGGCCTGAGAATGTACATTTCTCCCAAGGCTCCACAGAATGCTGATTTCGCTGCACCAGGAACCATACTTTGAGAACCGCTGCTCTAGGAAGACTTCTTGGAGTAGTAATGGCAGAGATGATGGCATCCTCCACTTGTGACCTTTTCAAGTGTGAGACAGACTTCCCTTGCAGGGCCAGTGCCATATACTTACCTGCATTGTAAATTACGAATCCCCATCTATATGGTTCCCTTCCTTCCATAGAGGGTTCTTAAAATCCTATGTTCTCAAAAGCCTGCCTCTGATTGGAGCCCAAGCCCTCCCCAGCCCACTTCCAGGGCTTGGTGACGTGAGGCTCACCCTTCCAAATCCTTCCAAAATAATATCTATCATTGCTTTTGTGATTAAAAACAAACCCAATGAGGGGCACCTGGGTGGCTTAGTCGGTTAATCGTCTGCCTTTGGCTCAGGTTATGATCCCAGGGTCCTGGGATCGAGCCCCATGTCGAGCTCCCTGCTCAGCGGGGAGCCTGCTTCTCCCTCTCGCTCTGCCCCTACCCCCCACCCCAGCTCGTGCTCACTCTCTCTCTCTCTCTCAAATAAATAAATAAAATCTTTTAAAAAAATGAAGAGAAGCATATTTGTTTAAAAAAAAAAATGAACAATGAAACCACACCTTCCTACTGCTGAGAATTTAGAAAAATACCAAAGGTAAAAAGAGGGATGAGAAAAAAAATTAAAATTAACCACCATCCCAATCCTCAATCCCACTGTTAATATTTTGATATACTTTAGTGTATTTTCTTTTTTTTTAGTGTATTTTCTTATAGCCTCTTGTGATATATATATACACACATATATATACACACATATATATTTTTATTGAGATACTGATATATAACATTACATTAGTTTCAGGTGTACAGCATAATAATTTGATATTCATATATATATTGCAAAATGATCACCACGGTAAGTCTAGTTAACATCTGCCACCATACACAGTTACAAATTTCTTTTCTTGGGATGAGAACCTTTAAGATTTACTCTCTTAGCCACTTTCAACTATGCAATACAGTACAGCTAACTGTCGTCACCATGCTGTCCCTTATATCCCCAGGACTTCAGTATTTTGCAACTGGAAGTTTGTACCTATATTTGTTAATATTGGAATAAAAACGTACATAGCACCTAGTGTCCTACAAGCAAATTCTAAATGTTCTCTATACATGGGAGCTGCTGTGGTTTTCATTATGGAATTCAAAGAAGGAAGCGAGGTCTGCCAAGGATGACAAAGCTAGGCCTTCGAGCCGACCACAGGTATGCCGGCACGGAGACGAGCATCCTTGTCGTCTGTGGGCTGGTGGGGGCGCAGCAGGAAGTGGGTTTCAGTCAGCTGAGTGGGGACAGGTAATGGGAAGTGGTCACCAGCCGGCCTTGAGCTCTCTGAAGCACCAGGGAACCCGTGTACATTCTTAATCAGGAATGACATGACAAAGGGACTTCCCAAAGCCCATGCAGGTAGCAGAGGTTGTTATGGGACGGAGCAGAACAGTGAGAAGGCAGGGGGAGGGGGCAGGGGTACCCAAGTAGGGAGCCAGCTGGGGACCCACCCAGTCCCCTGCGGCCCCCGCATCTCTGTGGCAAGGATAGGTCTACTTCTGAGCCGCCAGGATGGAAAGGGACTGGTTGATCTTCACCATGACGATAATGAGGAGACCTCCGGTCAGCAGGAAGGTGGGCCAGAAGAGAGAGAAGAGGAGGGTCTGGGGCCCATAGAGGCGCTGGTACAGGACACTGGTCTCATTCTCCCGACTTGTTGAGAAGCAGTAGAAAATCGGTTTCTTGTGGAATGTGGCCCTGACGTTCTCCACATCAGCCCGGGCCGCTTGGTAGTTCTCCAGGCTGCCTGGGATGTAGGAGCACTGTGGGGGGAAGGCAAGAGCACCCATGAAGTTGGAAATCCTGGTTTCTCTGGGAGAAATGAGGGGCCGGCCTGAAGTAAAGAAAAGTGCTGGCTTTGGAGTTGGGCTTCCAGGTGGGAGTGAGGTCTGTCAAAAGCTTGGCAGGCTGTGCACTGCCTGGTTCTAGAGGGTTCCTTCACAGTGTCACGTGTGAGGCGGGTGGCCCAGGAGCTGCTCACTCGGAGGCAGGGGCCCAGCTGGAGTTCTGGCTATAGAACCTTGGGCAAATTGCTTACTTACCTTTCTCAGCCTTGCTATCTTCTCTCTTGAAGGGGTTAAGAGCAGTATGTCTTTCAAAGGATGTTATTAAAGATGGACTTCAAACTTAACTAACCAATGGGTGACACAGACCAAGTGGGCTCCATATTCGGATTCGGGGCAGAGGTCATACCCTCAGTTTCCCACAGGGCGTGTACACATAATGTCCACAGGTAAAGTGGGTGAAGGAAGAAGATGGTAAGAGCCAGCTGACACTCGCCTTGTGCCATGGAGGACAGTCAGGGACTGGGGGGGCCTGGTGAAATGGAGAGAGCCAGAAGCATCCAGACTGGCAATCTTCACTCCATCTAGACGATGGATGCCATGCAATCCAGGAGACCTACTGTAGCCAGGCCTCCGACATTTCAAGAAAAGTCAGAAAGCCAAATTTTAAGGTGAACTCCCACAATTTTAAAATATTGGCAAAAATGCGAATTGCAAACCCTTTGAGGTCTAGCTCTGTGTGAGTGAAACAAAAGATATTGGCAAGCCAGTATTTGACACTGGGATTCAAAGGAAGGAGAGAACACATTTGAAAGAACTTACACAGGTAAAGCACAGAACACACTTAATTCGCACACCGATTGTTGTTATTGGGAGCCTCTGGCTTGGTCAGGTGAGGTCCAGTTAGAAAGCTCTGCAGAGGAAAACTCTGCACAGTGGGGAGACCCTGGTTTTATCTCTGTTCTGTGCCGGGAGGTCTGAAGGTTTTTATGTGAGGCTCTGGAAGGTTCTACAAGGTGGGTCCCCCACAGCACCTGCAGCAGACTAGCTGGAGGGCTGGCCAGAGCACGGGTTCCTACTCACTCTGAATTGTTGAGGGTGGACCCAGCAAACAAGTGACTCCTTCATGCACAGTAGTTTGAGACCACTGGCCTGGGACAGTCATGTCCGAGATCAAAATGTGGAGTGTTGAGCCGGCTTCTCCCCAGGCCTCGGTTACTCCCTGGATTTGAAAGAGACCCTGTCCCCAGGCGGCCTGCCCTGACAGCACTCATCCAGCAGTAAAGAAGATGGTTGCATCACGGTCCTGACAGCCTGGGGATGGGGGAGCTGTGTCCAGAGCCGGTTCCCAGCCAGCCAGGGAGCAGCTGAGGCTGGGGAGAGCTGCCTCCAAGGAATCTGACATTCAAAGTTGTTGGGCACTGCAGGGTCCCAGGAGCAGCTGAATTCAGAATTCCATGCGGAGAGGACCTCGCCTATCTCCCCAATGCCTCTGACTATGACCTTGGGTAACCGACCCCATTGAGCAAAGGTGTGGCTGTGGAGCCAGAGAGACCTGGACTCAGCCACCAGGTCCAAGTTGTGTGACTTTGGTGGGTGCCACCACCTCTCTGAGTCTTATAAATTAGGTCTGTGAGGGTAGCTACCCGGATGACTTGTCATGGAGACGGGACTGGAAGGTGCGCTGCAGAAGCTGACCCGGGGTGCAGTGCGGCAGGGAGACGCCAGCAACCTCAGGGTCAGGCAGGCAGCCTGCAAGCCAGCCCGCTCCCGGTCCCTATCACACCAGTGATCGCTTCGGCTTGACTTTGGAAATTTACTTCTTGCTCCTCGGGAGAAATCAGCAGCCATCAAATGCCAAAGAAGAAGCAGGAGACCTGGTAGGAGTTGATTCAGGGGGATTTGGGGGCTCTACCCCCATCTGGTGGGGCTGAGTCATGCTAGTGTTGACAGAACAGGTCTGGCCCCCTTGCACTGTCCAAACCCACTTCTCTGTAACCCCCCCCCCAACACTGTCAGTAATCCCAATGTGCACCCTCGGCACCTTGCCCTTCCCATCCCATCAGCTACCAAACTGACCGTCGGCAACCATCCCTACTGCAAGCCCAGTCTCCATCCTGGCTGTTGGCCATGGCTCCAGCCCTCTCTGCCCAGCCACTGAACTTCACAATCCTCTGTACCACTCTGATCATGCACCAGGCCCACAGACCCTTTAAACACTGGTTGCTCACAGAAGTAATTTTAAACCTCAGACTCCCCTGGAAAGTCCAGAGATGGTGTAGAAACCCAGTTTTGTTCAGTCCCCAGATGGTTCCAGTGCATGGCCAGAGTTGAGCAGGGCTAGCTTGCCCAGTCACATTTTAATTCCATAATTCGGTAGTCCTTGCAGAGATGACAGGAACACAGCTCGTACATTGCCAGAATATCATTAGCACTTCCCTTCTTTACGGTTCTTTACGGTCTCCTTGAATTTAAATTCCTGGGACCCAGTAGAACCTTCCCCTGGGGGAAATGCTATGGGAAATGGTGGATCAGTTAGGAGCCACTTATGACTTGACTCCCTGCTACAATCAGCACCATGAGCTTTCTTCGGAGTGAACTTGTTCCAGATAAAGCTCTGGCCTTCTGATGGAATCGCAAAGGAACTTCGAGTGTTCCGAGCCCAGGTTGGTGAGAGACCGTCCTGGTGGGATCAGAGAGTGCTGACTGCCTTGGCATTCGCTCTTCCTACGCTTGCTGCTCAGGCAGATCACCCCCACTTCTCATGAGGTTGAACCAGTGTGGCTTTTGGTAAAATGGTGGTTGTAGATAAACTTAGCCCTTCCCCCAATTCCCTTCCTCATGCTGGACTTTCACAGCTTTAAAAAAAATTCCGATTGAACAGGAACGCCTAACTCCATGCTTTGTGGGACGGCTTCCTCCACCTGCTTCCCTCACGGTGCTGGGCTGTGTTTTGCCCTGGGATTCAACACATACTTCTCCTGGCCTACTGCATTGTGTCTGCTGTCTCACTCAGACATCCTTAAAGACTATCTTTTGAGCAAAAAAAATCTGTAAAGAGTTTGCTACAATCTTTTTTTTAAATATGGGAGTGAATTATTATCCATAACTTGTAGCATTCTTTGTTAAGGTTTTGCTTCTCTCAGAAAAACAAACAAAAACCTACCACAGACCAAAAGCTTTCTGCTTCCATAATTGGGTCGTGTGGAGCCCACCTGTGCAGCCTCCCTGCGCCCCACTGCACCCTGTGTTGGTGACGGAAGCACCCCTCCCAGTCCCGTCTCTTCTAGGCCCTTCCTCCCGCCGCGCCCAGGTCTCTGCCCTCCCCTCACCAGGCAGGCAGCCCTCGTGTTTCTGGGTATCTAACAAAGCCTGAGCCAAACGCTTTTCGAACACCCTCACCTGGCTGTTGGCTGGAAAAAGTCACTCCCGCCTTTAACCGCATGATTTTGTCTGTTCCTCTCTGTGGCACTGATCCCTCCCCACTAGATATTATTTCCCACATGAGCTCTCTCCTCCTGAGTCCAGAGCTCCTCACACAGGACGTGCTCCGTGACTACTGGATGAATGAGTAAATGAGGGAATGGATACGGCCAACTTGTATTTTCTGGAAGAAAGGACAGGATGGGGGTCTGGGGGGGGCAGTGTGGAGAGGTAGTGATGGGAAAATCTCCCAAGCACTGGCCTCCAGAGATTGCTTCAGCCCCAAGCCTCTGGTTTCACTGAGGGGGGGCCAGTCTAAGGGATTCTTCTCCGTGGGGTCAGCTCTGGGTCTGGCCTCTCATTTGACTCACCCTATAGAAGTGCCTGCCATTCACCTGACGTGGAGCCCAGCACACCACACAGCCTCTGAGTCCATCAGAGCACTTCGGCAAAGGTGGCATCCGGGTCATACAACACTTAGTGGCACAGTGGGGATTCAAACCCAGGTCTCTCTGACTCCAACCCAGAGCTGCTGAGTCTGGCTGGACCTCATACCAGCTGTGGACCCTTGTCAAGTAGGTTCGGTTTTCTCAGCCTCCACTCCCCAGAGCAGGGATGGGGATTCAGTTGGGAAGAGGCCCACACACCTGCCAGGGCCAAGGGGACACGTGCCCATCACCCCCACCCCCAATCAGTACCTGCTGGTTCTGGTCCCGAGTGTCCTCTGTGTGGTACAGCACAGCCCACCGGCCCACAGCTGACACGTTGACCCACAGGCATGGGTACTGGGGTACCTTCTTGCCCTCCAGTTCTTGCTGCTCCCTGATGTTGGTCTCAATCAGATGGCACATGGATTTCTGGGTCCACACGCTGGGGAGACCATGCACACACATACATATCTCAGAACCTGGGCGGCACAGAGCACCAGGTTTCAACCCCTTTAAAGAGACCTAGGGCTGGGATCCTCATCTTGCCATAAGCATCCAGCACTGAAGGAGTACGACCCCAGAGCCGCTGGACCCAAGAAAAGAACCATAGAATCAGAATATCAATGCTTATTAGCCTCTTCGACATCATCTACATAAATGGTTCTCACACTGGCTGCTGACCCAAAACCCTGGGGAACTTTTGAAAAGGTTCCCATGTCCAAGCCACACCCCAGAAGGGTTGAATCAGAATTTCTAAGGTGGGCGATGCTCAGGCCCTGATATGTTCTTAAAAGCTCCCTGCCTTGGTTCTGCTAAATAGCCCAACCCTGAGACCCCTTATCCATATCATCCTCACCTTGCAGGGGGTGGGAGGAAAAGCTCAGAGAGCTCAAGTGACTTTTCTGAAGGCACACAGGACCTGAGAGCAGGTCTGATGAGCTTCAGAATCTGTGTCTTTTCCCCCAAAAAGAGTAGATGCAGAAGGGGCTTGATTTGTGCCAGGGTAGGGAAGTGGGTGGGGATGGTGCGTAACCAGCAGATAACGGGTCACAGGCATACAGCAGCTCTGAACAGAGCCTCCCTTGGGTAAGATTCCAACCTGGAATCACTCCAGGGTTATAAAAAGTGAGGAAGAAGCAGGCCCAGGAGAGGCTAACAGGCTCATCAACACATCAGCAAATCAATTGTGACTCATCTCGCATCTATCAGGCAGGACACACAGTGGCAGATGGAGGGGCTGTCAGCAGCTGGAACAAGCCCCAAGGCGAGGGTCGGAGACTTCTCCTCAAAAAACAGGTTGAGAGAACTGAGCACATTTGCTCCAAATAGAGAACGGATCAGTAACGTCACAGCTTTCCCTTCAAAAGCTCAAGTGGTTGACTGTCAGGGAGCAAGAAACATTCTCTGAGATTCCAGAAAAGAGCTCCACGGGAGCAGTGTTGACTCAGTGTAGACATTTCCTACTTCTCAGAAAAGCCCCCAAATGAAATGGTATATACAATGAGGTCCTGAGCTCCCCGTCCCTTGAGATATTCAACAGGAGGCTAGACGCCCACCTGGCCACGAGGTTTCAGAGGGGAAGTCCAACTGTGCAGACAAGCTATGAAAATCTATAGCCTCCAATTTCTTCTGGGATCAAACTCACACTGGGGCATTTGCTCTGATCCTTTGCTGCTTCTTGTGAGAAGGGCCTCCTACGTCTGCTACCCCCAAGCCCCAGAAACCCAGGTGAGCGGCGTCCAGTCAGGCACTCGAACCCTTCACCCTCAGAATGATGTCCAGCCTTTCCTGCCTGGTGTGAAGTCAAGGGGAGGGGTAGGAAGAAGGCTGGGGTTCCTGGTAGACCAGACCCATAGGAGAGTGGCTGGAGGATGGGGGCAGGCGGGGAGAGTTCCGTACCTTTTCTGGTAGAGGGGCAGCATGGTCGTGCCCAGGATATAGTAGGCGATGACAGCGCACAGCACCATGGCCACACCCAGGCAAAGGGCCCGGGTCTCTCCCCGCTTCTGGGCCATCACCAGCTTCTTCCCCATGTCCACTGCAAGCTGTGGTCATTTCTAGAGCCACAGAGGTGAACAGACAGGAGATCAGCACAGGCGACGAGTAACCCACAGAAGGGGGGACAGGTAAGAGGGGAGGGTGCTCAGTGATCAACGTCACCTCTAGTTTGCTATGGAGCTTTGCAACTTCCGAGGGCTTTTTGACCCCATGTAAACCTCCCATCAACTCTGAGAGGCAAGTGTTATCATCCCCATTCTACAGTTGAAGGATCTGTGGTTCAGAGAGGTAGCGTGACTTGTCCAAGGCCACACAGTATGTGATAGGTTCAGTAATGGCCCCCAAGAGGTCCATATTCTCAGCCCTGGAATCTGTGAGTGGTACTTTACATGGCAAAGACCTTAATTTAAGGATCCTGAGATGGGGAGATTATCCTGGATTATCCATGTAGACCCTAAATGTAATCACAAGGGTCCTTACAAGAATGAGGCAAAGGGAGATGATGAGACACAAAAGAGGAGAAGGTGATATGACCAGGGAGGAGAGACTGGAGCGAGGTAACCACATGCCAGGAAGTATGAGCCGCCACCAGAAGCCAGAGGAGACAAGGAACAGTGGATTGTCCTCTCAGCCTCTGCATAGAGTGAGCCCTGCCGACACCTTGATTTCAGCCCTACTGACACCTCGCTGGCTTCCAGAACTACGTGAGAGGAGATTTCTGTTATCTGGGACTCCCAGGTTTGTGGTGATTTGTTACAGCAACAATAGAAAAGGAATACAGGAGATAAATGAATACAGTGGGCAGTAGGGGTGGGACATCTGAGCACTTTCTCCTAGGACACTCGTCTCAGAAAAACCTGGAGCATTTCCCAGTTAACAAACAATCCTCAGGCTAGGCTGGCTGGGCTGGGGGCAGCAAGCAGAGAAGGGGCAGTGGGGCCCCCATCCAGCTAGGTGGGCTGAGTTCTTTCCTGGAGCATGGGGTGCACCCGAGGGCTGCCCTTGGCATGTGCCCTACCTTTCAGGCCCCTCAGTCCTCCTAGCCCCGGGCACACTAGATGCTGGGAAGGCAGGAGTGCTGTGTGACCAGCTCTGGGAAGTCAGGAGGAGAGGAGAGGGGAGGAGAGGAAAGGTTCCCTTGTCACAGAGAAGTCTGAACCCTGCCGCTTGCTCAGACCCCACCTGTCTGTAATGCTCTGGGGAGATTGTTGCCTACACCGAGTGAGTGGCTTTGCAGAGTCATGATCAATGCTCCTAAAACCTCACAGGATAAAAGAATGGGGTGAGGATATGGGTATGGATATAGGATTTAACAAACACAGTGAGAGCCTTCAGGCAGGAGGAAGGGTACACACTGCTGATGTCCCCTGAGGTCTGGACAGGAAGAAAGGGATTGTAGCTCTAATAGGAGGGATTTCAGTTAGACTCCAAGAAGAACTTCTCGATTTTGAGAGTTGCTGAGTATCTCTGAACTTTTTGGCTCTTATCTTCCATTTAGAAAAGTCACTCAACATCTGGGGTGGATTTAGGAAAAATGGAGAAAGGTGAAAGAAGATAGGACCTGGCATTTTGGTTGACATTCTTTTCCTTAAAAGGACAGAGCACAGAGTACAGTGTTAAAGGGTTTGATAGAGTGTGGGGCAGGGAGGATTCTGAGGTCAGCAGATCTGGGATCAAATCCTGACTTCACCACATAGCAACGGTGTGGCTGTTAAACGAGAATAATAGTATGTGCTTCAGAGAGTTCTGACAAACATCAAGTGACATACCAAATATCACATATTGATCCTGTGTCTGGCCCAACGCCAGCTCTCAGTAAATATTGGCTGTTACTATTAACAAAGGGAATCCCGAAGGTTTGGAGCAGAAGTCCCCAGTGCTCTTGCTGAGCCTATTTTTGTCCCACCCGTCCCCTGGGGACAAGGGCCAGGACTGGGTCCTGCTGTCCAGCCTGCTGCCCTCTGGCTGCTCTGGAAGCTGGGACCTGAGTGCGAGGACACTGAGCTACTCGAGTGACCCAGCCATGGAGCAGGCTACCAGACCGCGGGCCCAAACACCAGCAGGTCTAGTCTTGGCTGAGGCCCTCTGGAGCCCAGAATCGTGATGGGCTTCCCTAGGAAGCGAGTTCCCGCTGCCAGCTTCCCTCCTCCAAGATCTCCCCTCTAGCTCCAGGCTTTGGAGAAACCACTGCCCAAGTGCTCTGGATGCAGTACTCACAGTTTCTGGTGCCCGGGAGTCTTCAGCAGGCAGAGACTTTTGGCCTGGCCCCCAGCCCCCACCCCAAAAGAGGCTGCCTGAGCTGCAGCAGGAAGCTTGGGCTCCCAGCCCATCTCTGGGAAAGCGGCCTTTGGTCCCCATCTGGGACAAGCCTCCATGCCCAAACATGGTCAAGTCTGAGCACACAGCCCCGGGACACAAACTCCAGAAAGTCGATTCCAAGCCCAGGAGATAAGGGCAGCTGTTCCCCAGGCCCCCACACCTGCAATTTCCAGGGTCTGTAGGAAACAGATTTTGAACAACAAAAGACTGAGCAAAACTGAGAAGCCGGGAAAGACCATCCTGGTACAATTAGAGACATTTCTTCGTCACTCAGTCTCTCTGGGCTGGCAGAGAAGCCAGGAATAGGAAATGATTTTCCTTTTGTTGACACGAGGGAGGGAGGAGGAGTTAGAGCTCCAAGGGGTTGGGCTTATCAGCTACTAGGGGGCTGGCATATTCCCACAGGAGCATCCAAACCCTCCTGAGCCTTTGGCACTTACATGCTGTGTGACCCTGGGCAGGTCACAGCACCTCTCTGAGCCTCAGTTTTCTCAACTACGTTATTGGGATTTTTTTAAACTAATTTTGCTGAGGGTAATGATGAGTGTTAGGGATAACAGAGATTTGAGGCAGAGGAAGAGAAACCCACCTTTTAAAGCCCAGCCAAGCAGAAGCTAAAAGCAGGGAGGCCTCCACAGCTGCTCCAGCCAGCCAGGCCCAGGGACAGCCTGCTCCACCAAGCGGCCTCCCAGAGACTGTCAAAGTAGTTTGGGGTCATGGGCAGAGATTTGTTCCTCTCAATATGGCAAGTGAGCAGCAAGGGGGTCTCTTAAGGCCTTAGACCTCGCAGGTAGATCGACAATGAGGGATACAGGGCCTGGAATGAATCCCCAGAGAAATGGTTTTCCAAGATGGTCCTTGGCCCATCCAGGAGCCAGAGAGTCCTTCTGGGAACCATGAACTAATGCAAAAATGCCAGTCTTTCCTCCCGCTCCCCTAGGGGAGAGAGACACTGTGTGCGAAACAGAAGCATTTTTAAGTAGGACCAAAGGGCTGCTTGCTCATAATTGACTGAATGAGTGATTAAGGATTACAAATTTAGAATTTATAAGCAAACATTAGCATTCTTCACAAGGTACTTTTCCTCTCGGAAGATAGAAACAGGCAAGGAATGGGGACTGTAAGCTCTTCTGCACAAAAGTGAGCCCCCCTCCTAAATGCTGGGACAAGCTCTGTTCTCAAGGGGATGTGGAGAAAAACTCAGGTCCCTAGCTGGCTGTGGGGCAATAGGTGAAGGGCAAGGAAATAATGATGCTACAACAATAAAGATTAGTGCTCTGCATTAACACAGGCTGTTAGAAATCACAAATACCTTTCCAACTCCAAACTTTCAACACCCTAACGTAATAAGCACTGCTGGCCCATAATAACCTATTCAGGTAGAGATTTTTCTACCCATTTTATAGATGGAGTAAGTGAGGTTCAGAGAGGTTAAATAAAGTGCCCGAGGGAAGTTACATTGTATCTCTGAATCTCAGTCTGTCTTTTTCTAGAATAGAGATAGTTATACCTAACCCCTCAGTGTTTTTGAAAAATAAGAGATCACCTAAGCAGATGGGCAGGTTGTATTTTCCAAAGTTGGCCACGCCAACATGCCTCCCATCCACATGCTCGCCTTTCAGTGTGATATCAACACTCCTCCATTAAGAAGGGCATCTGTGTCCTTCGACCTTGGCAGAGCTCTGTGACCACCTTACCAATAGAATGTGGTGGAAGTGACACTGTGTGATTTCCAAAGCTAATTCATAAACAGTGATACAGCTTTCACTGGGTGCCCTCTCTCGCGACACTTCCCTCGGAGCCAGCCACCATATCATGTGGGAACCAAGAGGCCACACGCAGGTGCTCCAGCTGACAGCCCCAGCTCGGTTCTCAGCCAACAATCAGCATCCCCCAATAACATGTGAGGAAAGGAGCTTGCAGATGACTCCAGCCCCCGCCTTCACGGCCCCCAGCTGAGACCTCAGACATCATGGAGCAGAGACCAGCCACCCTGCTCACACTCTCTGAATTCTCCATCTACAAAATCCATGAGCAAATTAAATGGTTGTTGTATGCCACTATATTTTGAGGGAATTTGTTATGCAGCCCCAGTAACTGGAATATACTGTAAGTGATTTAAAAGTGAAACTTACTGTTGCTGGTGATTGTGGTAGTGTTAAACCAGTGAGGATGAAACAGCCGGAGACGGCTGTATGGAGTGTTATGGGGGAGCTTTAGAAATGCTCTCTATATTCTTATCTCAGGTTGCTCACTGCTGCACAAATGGAATAGAAGGACAGTGTTACAAGAGGGAATTTTCATTTACCGAGCAACTATTAAGTGCCAGGGCATGAGCCACGTCCATATGTAAATACATATACATATATACGTGCATACATATACAATATGCATATATACATGTGTGTACACGCGTATGCGTGCACACATGTATGTGCATGCACGTATATACACTATGTGTATGGCATATATGGGTATGCATGTACACTGACACATATACATACATATACATGTGTGCACATGCATACACATGCATTCACATGTATGTGCATCTACAGGCACATGCATGCACACAATGTACACATGCATACACACGCATGTGAATATACGTGCTTACGCATACACATGTGTAAGTATGTGTGTACACGTACACACGTATGCATACACAAACGTACACACAGATCCATTACCCTCAGCCGTCCTCACAAAAGGTCTTGTTTCTGTGATTTGCCCAAGGTCGCTCCCCTGTCACGTGATGCGATGGAGCCTGCTGGGAGCCTGTGCTTGCTGAATCCACAGCCCATCGCCGTCCCTCCGTGACTCCCTGAGGCCCAGTCTGCAAGAGAACCAGTGTTTTTTCATGAGTCTGCTTCAGTGGCTGTGCAAGTCCTTCTCCTCAGTCTATAGCCCTTTCTGGATTGTGCATCCACTTATTTATTTAAACCCTTTTGAATCAGTATCTACTCTCTGCCACCACTTGGGATAATAAGTCCCATAAATCAAATTGGCAACCGTGTCCTGAGCCCGGGCTGAGGGTGTGAGTCGCCCTCTGTCCCAAGGAAGCCACTTGCTCACAGACACTCGAAGACCAACCGTGCAGGGGCTCTGAGTACATCCCTGTGCTGCGGTGGATCCCGGTGGGGAAGGGACGATGTGGATTTTTAAAACCACAAATAGGCACAACAGAAAAATAACAGGATATATTTTCAGGGAGAGAGAGTCATAAAAGACAGAGGAAATCACTGTGAAAGATTTTTCAATGCAGTTGAGAAGACAAATGTCCATATTTGAATTAAATGGCAAGACTGGACGTGACGAGGAACACGACAGGGCCGCCCCCTCTTGAGTGAAGGGAAGCCTCCCGCCTTTCTCATCAGACTCTTCCAGCCGTGTTTTGCTTCCCCTCATATTTCTTACTTAGTGACAAGGTATTTTAGCCTGCTGTATTGTTAACATAATTGTAAGCAGCTTCAAATCCTCTTTGAAACAAGGAAGAGCATAAATAAATAAAGAGCACTGCTATCCATCTGTGCGGTAAGATCATTTTCTTACGCCTCTTCCTAACGGCAAAATCATCCATGCTCACCGTGGAAAAGTTGTACCACAGACAAGTGCAGGGAGACGATGAGGCGCAGTAATAACCCCGCCACTTGGAGGGAATTGCTGGTCAGGGGGTGTCGGTGTCCTTGCAGACACTCATAAGAGGATGCATGCATTCTCTCCGTCCAGAGGGCAATTCCCTGTGTCCCCACCTGCTAGGGAGCTCTTCCTCTTCCCTGGGACTCGGTCCTGGGGTCCTCACCTCACCTCCTCGCCTCCTGGGCCAGGTCAGTGCTGTGATTTAACATTCTCAGAGCACCGTGTGCAACTCCTTCAGAACACTCCTTGTTCTTGTAACGTTATGTTTATTCATGTACATTCCTCATCCACGGGTCTCCCCACTGGAGTGGAAGCTCCCCAAGGTCCGGGGCAAGAACTGTTCTTATTCAGTGTCACATCTCTAGATAAACAGAGAATGTTGGGGATTTGCTGTGGTTTGTGGTTTAGTTTGAAAAACAGTCTTTTGCCTTTTTAAAAAATATTCACCATCTTACCCATTAAACAACAACTCCCCATCTGTCCTTCCTCCTTGGCAGCCACCATCTACTGTCTGTTTCTCTGGGTCTGATTACTTTAGATGCCTCGTATAAATAGAATCATACCATAATAGCCCTTTCGTGTCAGGCTATTTCACTCAGCATAATGTCCTCAAGGTTCATCCATGTCATACCATTTCACCGGAAAAAAACCTCTTGCTCCTTAATGTAATAGACTATTGTAATCATTTCCCCATACTAGAAAATATTTTTTAAAAGTTTGCACAGTACTGTTTTATATGGGTAAGCCGTAGTATATTTAACTGAAGCCATGTTGTTGAATATTTAGGAATGGTGCTTCTTTGCTTATTAGTGGAGCTCAGAGTCGCCTCTGCTGGTCGGCGGTCTGTTCCACCCATCCCCACCCTCATACCCATCATTGTTCTGGAACTGACAGGTATGGCGGAATTGGATTTATAAGGACACAGTTTGGGGACCAGAACCTGGGGATGAAGATGACAGAACCATAGAAGTGAAAGATGGCAGCAGGATATAGTTTCCTAGCCCAGTCCAGGACTGATTTGAGCCTTGAGGGGAGAGGGAGAGACAAGGCAGAGGGAATAGGTCAGGCTGATGGAGCTGTTTTCACACCATAGTCTTTGGGACTCAGACTCTGGGGTGATGAGAACAAAGGGCTCACAGTGATGTTGGGGCCCTGGGCAGTAGCCCCCTAATAAGGGAATCTGCATCATCACTTATGGCAACTGCAGCAGAGGCCCCGGCCCGACATATCCCTGCACCAGTCAGGGTCTTGCAAGAAGGGCAGGGCTGGCGATGTGCTGAGCTGGCTCACACCAGCTTCATGAGAGCGCACGCCGGCCAATTGTTAAATCCCTGCGAGCCCGAAATCGGCCACAAGGGGATTGAAATCTACAAACACTGCAAATCTGGGCTTTTGCTTTTAGAGAGCCGGCTTCCCAGCACACCACTTTAGAGGGCACACTCAAACTGGGAAAATCGAGGAGGCTTTAGGAACTATTGACAATGGTGTGGGCAGGTTGTAGGGAAGCACAAGGAATGGCAGAGCACCCAGGGGACTAGCCACGCTGGATTGAGGGATGAGGGAAGGGAGCTGTGTCTAGCATCAGAAAGAAAGTCTCCTTGAGCGGGGGTACCTCCAGCCTGGGACCCTCAGTGGCTGAGCTGGGGAATGAAGAGCTGACTTCACTGTCCAGGGACCCTTCTTCTGGTCACCCCATTCGCTGAATCCAACTGGTAGAGAGGAGCCTGTTGCTCTAGTCCTTATGGTCAGCCTGCAGAGAAGAGTCTAAAGCCAGGTGGGGAGTGGGTCTGGGGGGACACCTAAGAAGATATGAGTCCATCTCCTCGAGGTGGCTTTTGGGCTGGAGAACCAACAAGCAGATCAGAGCAAAGGGCACTTGAGCACATGAGGGAATCTCTGCAAACCCCAGAAATATCTGTGTAGCTGTGAGCTGTACCTCTGAGCCCAAATGTTTGTCTATCAAAATAAATGTTGCTCATTTGTAGCCTCCAGCTGATGAGAGCTGAGAAAGTTCGGGTGACATAAACAGTGCTGCATTAAATATTCCTTGCAATTTTTGCCCATTCCGTTTCCCTAGAATAAAGACCAGAGAGCTGAGCAAAACTTCCAGAGCAAGGGATTTCTACATTTTTCAGATTTTGATACTTATTGGATACTTTTTTCTATAATATTGATACCAACTGACAAATGTGTGTCCACGGCCTGTATATAGAGTGGCTGATTCCACATATATTCACCAGTCCTGGACTCGATCAAATTTAGGAATTGTTACCTATTGGCTAGATGAAAAAAAATCAGTCCCAGTTTTAATTTGCTTTGCTTAAATTACCAGCAAGGATTGAACAGTTCTTCATATGTTTAGGTGCAAAATATTTTATTTGTGCCCAATTTTTTTTTTAAAGTTCAAAGGAAGAAAATCTATGAAAACAATTCATACCGTGCCCGGCACATAGGAAGCACTTGGCTTAGCATTCATTCTTAAACTCATTCAGTGCGTGTTCATGGCATGTCTAATGTATGTGATCAGGAGTGAACAAGAAGCCCTTGCTCTGGACATGTTTGACTCTGGCAAGATTCAGGGCCCCAATCTGCATTAGCTGATCTTAGTGGTACCTGTCAGAGGTGGTCCAAGGACTGAACGACATTCCCTTGCCCTCCCCCTTCCACCTCCCTGTGCTGTGGGGACTCCAAAGCTGCAAACAGAGTAGTCCTACTCCTTTGCTGAGTCATAGAATATCCCTCCAAGGGCCTTAGAGATCATGTAGATTGACAGTTTTCTTGGTGTGTCAGGTTTTCTATTCACAAACTAATAGAGGCAAGCTGTAGAGAATCTGATAAGCACAGAAAAGTAAAAGGAAGCAATCAAAGTCCTACATCCCAAGGAAACCACTGTCAAAGTAATGATGTTTAGAATATATTCTTTTATTATTATTATTAGAGAGAGAGAGGGAGGGCAGAGGGAGAGAGAGAGAATCTTAAGCAGACTCCATGCCCAGTGTAGAGCTGGAGCAGGGCTCCATATCACACCCTGAGATCGAGACCTGAGCCGAAATCAAGAGTTGGACGCTTAACTGACTGAGCCACCCAGGCACCCCTAGAATATATTCTAAAGACAAATGCAAATGCTTTCTAAAAATAAATTTAGGAATATTCTGTATAAATTCAAGGGTTTGTTATTATTAGCTATCCTCCAGTGATAATCTCTGAGCATTAGTCTTTGCTCACCTCTCTGATTCTTTTCTTCCAATAGATTTCTAAAAGCAAGAATCAGAGTCAAAGAATATTAGCCTTTTAAAGGCTTCAACCCCCTCACTTTTCCTAGAAGCATAAAATCTGCTTTTCCTGGAAGCACAGGATCCAATACGATGCGAACTTCCTTTCCACTGGTGAGCTATCTGAGCCCGGAGAGGTGAAGTGACTTACCCAAAGCCACACAGCTTTAATGGTGCAGGGATTGGGATTCAGACACTTCCCTACAGCCTCTCAGAGTGTCAGAACCTAGGCTGGAGCCCATGTCCACTGACCCCCAGGCAGTGTTCTCGCCCTACTCCTCTTCTGTAGACGATTTCTCTACCTGTAACTAGAGCTCTCAACTCGCAGGCACTACCATGTGGCAGGCACTGTGCTAAGTACTGGGAACATAGCATCTCATTTGATCCTGACCCTATGAAGTAGGTACTGTGATTGCCCTCGTTTTCCAGGTGGACGGACTTGTCCAAGGTCACAGTGCTGGTGACATACGGAGCTGAGACTCCCACCCCTCCGGGCTGTGAGGATGGAAACTTGAGCTGTCCAAATACAGGAGCCATGAGTTGCATGCAGCTTTTGAGAGCTTGAAAAGTGGCTAATGTGAGCGGATAACTGAATTTTTAAAATTTTATTTCATGTTAATTAACTTAAACAGCCACACGTGACTGGTGGACAGTCTACAAAGCCATAAACCGTTTGGCCACTCTGCTGCCCCCGCATTGCCTTGCCTTTGGCTACCTCACAGCTATTCTCCACAAGTCTGGAAAGGCTCTCCCGGCCTGCAGCCTCTCCTCAGCCCGGGGAGGAGCCCGGCCTGGCCTTCCTGAAGCTCCTCTCCAAGTCTGTGACTCAGTCTGAGTCAGGACCCGTGGGGGGGGGGGAGCGTGGGGAGGGGGAAGGCCACCCCTTGCTCCTGACACTGGCCCCTGGGGTGCCCGTAGGGGGCTGGACCCCCAGCAGGTGCCTCCTGCAGGCATTTTAAAAAAGAGGCGCTGCAGAGAAAGGCTTTTTAATCCGCCTTGTTGCACGTTAATAAATATGTATATTTGTGATCCACAAATAATAAGAAGCTCAAGGTCTCCACTGACTCTAAGTGCAAATACCTTTATGAGATTCACCAGAGCCATTTCTGGGAGTTAACAAGATAGATTTGAACTGTCTCTGCCCTCAGGGGACACAATCTCCCAGAAGACCCTGTCTCTAAGGAGCAAACTGTAGAAGCGCTCAGGGTGATTTTTTAATTCACCCTGTACTGAGTGCCTTCTTCATGCCCAGCACCTAGCTAGGCCCGGGACGTACCTCACTGTTCGTTTTCTAGGGTTTCTAGGGTGGCTTAAAGCCACAAACCAGGTGGCTTAAAGCCATCGAAATTTATTCTCTCACAGTTCTGGAGGCCAGAGGTCTGAAATCAAGAGGCTGCCAGGGCCACGGTCCCTACGAAGTTTCTCAGAGGGGATTCTTCCTTGTCTCTCGCAGCTTTGGGTGGCCCCGGGCCTTCCCGGGCTTGTGGCTGTGTCACTCCACTCTCTGCCTCTGTCTTCGCACGGTCTTCTCCTCTTCTGTGTCTCCTGGTCTGTCTTACAAAGACAGTTACCATTGGATTTGGAGCCCTCCCAGGTAATCCGGGATGATCTCAAAATCCTTAATTACATCTGCAAAGACCTTTTTTTCTAATAAGGCCAGATTCACAGGTTCCAGGGATTTGGACATGAACAAATCTTTTCTCAGACAGGTGGAGGGGGGAGTGGGCAGGGATGAGACCCCACTAAATACCCACCTTATTTGTCTGCATGACAACGCTGAGAGGCAGGGGAATTAGGATGGATTGACTGCTGCAACAATCTCAAGATTTTATTGGCTCTCCCCGGTAACAGTGCGGTTCTCATTTGTGGGGAATCCAGAATGTACGCTTCTGGTCAGGTGGCTCCCCTCTAGGTGGCTGCGCGTGGAATCAGGCTCCTTCATCTTATGGCTCCACTGTTTTGTGGCCTTGAGATAACCCCAGATTATCTAGCCAAGTAGACTGGAAGGAGGGAGCGGGTGCAGAGAGAAAATGAGAGTGATTGATACTTAACCACCTTGGCCTAGAAGTGACAGGCATGACTTACCTTCACATTCCATTTGTGAGGACCAGTCCTGTGGTCCCACCCAGGTGCAAGGGAGTCTGGGAAATGTAGTCCTGGATGAGCCTCTACGTCTCAGCATGAATTGGGTGGGGGATCAAACTTTGTTGGTCAGCTGGCTGTGACTGCCACAGGATCATTCATTCACTTATTCCTCATTCATATAATTCATTCTTTCACTTATTTTTCAGAAGAGGAATTTGATGCTCGGAAGAGTTAACTGATTTGACTAAAGTCACAGAGCATTTAAGTCATAATTCAGTCAATATTTATTAAGGGTCATCTGGATTAGGTGCCCCTCCTTCAGGTGGGCCTGTTCTAACTTTGAACTTTGCACACCGTGTTACTTATCTGTGTGTGTGCCAAGAATAAGACTGATCAGACTTATCTACAAGGGCCTCCCTGTTCCTTCCCCACCCCCGAGCATTCAGTCCTTTGTCCTCCGCTCTCAGATTCTCTTTCCCTCCTCCTGCCGGTCCCTCTAGAGAATGGGGGGAGAGAGCGGGCTCTAGAGAGGGAGGAGGCAGAGACATAACACAGAGCTGAGAGCTGGAATGGGAGGGGGTGGCAGAAAGAAAGAAAATCCTCGTGGGCCAGGTGTCCTAGAAAATTTTCTCTGGTTTGACATGTGAGGGGTTTTGGAGCAGCTTCAGTTAGGAAAAATTCAGGAGCAAAGGAAAAATAGGAGACGTGTAACTGCAAACGATGAGTGTTATTCACTTTCATGCATTCAAAGGAAAGCAGTGATTTTCTTTTTAATTTGTTTGAATTTCTTTTGTTTGCTGCATTACACTTCTAGACTACAGCTCCTGTAGTCTAGGGAGGGAGGGAATGGGCTCCAGGTAGCGTGACTACAGCTCCACTTTACTCCAGTCAGACCCCTTCACTCTCAAAAACAACCCAGCTTAAACAGTAGGTTATGTGGCCACACTTTGGCGTTTGAGTGGGTAGGTGTCCCCGTAAGACCAAGGACTCCCCTAGGAGACTATGTCTGGTTCATCTCTAAATGTCCAGGCCTAGCTCAGGCCTTGAAGTTCAGTCAGTGCCAAGGAATAGACGCAGGAGCCAGGGAGAGCAGAGCTGTAATTTGGGTCCAGGCCTTTATTTTCCAAATGCCAGGCTCACCTCCTATGCCAACTCTGGTTCTGGAGCTCTCCAAACACAGTGAAACAGTTAAAAAGCAATAGGGGTGTGGGACTGCCTGCCCTGTATGGACAGTGAACACATTAGGGATTCAGGGACGGGAGCTACTGAAAACACCAGGAACAGTTCCCACGCTTCCCACTTCAGAGCCTCTGGGAGAGAGGTGAGTCCCAGGAACAGCCCTCCAGAACCCACCATCCTGACCTGACCTGGAGGACACAGCTCAAGCCTACCCCCCTCCCCCGTATCCGTGGTACACAGACTGAGGAGGTCACCTCTCAAAACATGAACATGCCAGAGATTTGAATTAGAACTCTTCAGAGAAGGAAATTCATCTCCTATTTTCACTTTTTTAAATGTGAAATTTTTTAAATGTGAAATTTTTCATCGTAAATAGCTTAAAATAGTCTTAAAATTTTGAAACAAATAATCTTTTCAAAAATGATCTGTAATCCCATCATTTAATCAATCTAGTCTCTGCATTTTGGAAACTTTTCCTCCAGGATTTTTTTCCCCATTGTAAGTGGCCTTTCTGTACCTAGTGATACTCATAGGCAGGTGTATCAGTTACCCACTGCTGCATAACAAACTATCCCCAAATTTAGCAACAATGGTTCATGACCTCAGCTGGGCCCACTTATGTACTCAGTTGGCCCTAGAAGGCCTCACCCATGTCCCGTGATTTGCTGGCTATCAGCTAAGGTGATGTGGGGTGACTAGGGTGACTAGCTGACTAGATGAGCCTGTTCTCATGGTGCTGGTCCCAAGAGCAGGGAGAGAAGCTGAAGCTCCAAATCCTCCTAAGGTGCAGGCTTGGCATTTGTGCCATGTCACTTACACCATGTTCTATTAGTCCAAGCTGGTCACAAGCCTGACCCAGATTCAAGAGGGGAAGGAAAGATGACCTCATGGTAGGGGAATCTACAAAATACTGTGGTCATTTTTGCAACCTACCATGATTATATAAAGTTTTGTACTCTTCTGCTTTTTCACTTATTATTATATTATAATCATCTTCTCTTATTAATACACAGTCTTCATGACATTATTTTTACTGCCTGCATAATGGTTAGAAGGTGGATAGACTACAGTTTACTTAACTGTCTCCTACCTGTTGAACATAAAGATTACTTCCAGTTATAAATAAGGCCGCACAGAACATCTTTATGCAGGTAGCTATTTCTGTCATTTTGTTGTTGTTGTTGTTGTTTTTAAAGATTTTATTTATTTATTTGACAGAGAGAGAGACAGCAAGAGAGGGAACACAAGCAGGGGAAGTGGGAGAGGGAGAAGCAGGCTTCCCTCTGAGCAGGGAGCCCAATGTGGGGCTCGATCCCAGGACCCCGAGATCATGACCTGAGCCGAAGGCAGACGCTTAACGGCTGAGCCACCCAGGCACCCCTATTTCTGTCATTTTGATTGTTGCCTTGGAATACGCTCCCAGAAATAGAGCCAAAAAAGGATAATTTTTTTTTTATTATTGATACATACTGTCCAGTTATACTGCAAAGAAGTGCTGTTATGCCTCCAACCCCAAGAAGAGAGGTTTTCAACAGCAATCCGTATGCCAGCCTTCCTGCGGGCACCTGGCTTCCCATGGATCTTCTTGCTTTCCGGTGCACTAGGCCAGGGAGCTGGGATAAAGCACAGGCTGGGCAGGGCCTTCCTTAGGCAACGTTAGGTTAGCATCTGTGGTCAGTGTCTGAGGGTCTGCCTTGGGGTGGACAACAACTAATTCAGATCCCTACAATCTCTTACCTCTTGTCTGTCAGAGCCTGGATTGTACGTCTCCTGGACCAGCGATTCTAACCATCTGTACCACCTGCACCTGAGCTGGGGAGCAGGTGCGACCCCAGACAGGCTCCTGTGTTGGGCTGGCTATGGCAACCCCTCCCATGGCTGCGTGCAAAGTCCTTGCTCAACCATGACTCCAGGTGATCCTCATGGAAACCCACGTGACTGGCAACACTGAAGTTGGTCCTACTTCCGGATGGAGACTCAGGGCTCATCCCCATTTCCCTGTGCTTAACCTCCTAGTGAGGACACCCTCTTCCACTTCCTCAAAACTTATTTGCCTCCTCTGCTATTTCCTCAGTTCCTGTGCTTTTAAAATACCAAATGATCAGATAAAGGATTATGTTTGTGTTGACTATGCTTTCCTCTAAGATAACAGACTTACAGCTACATGGAAGACTTCTGAAATGGATGGCATAATCTGCGGGAAATATTGGATACCATGATCAGCGAATTGGTGGAAGAGAGATTTGGGGTATGTTCATGGAAAATCACAGATGGGTGGGTCTAGATGTTGAAAGAGCTCCATGGAGCCCGAAGGGACTGGCCTTTGGAAAGAAGCAGGGAGGAGTAGTTTGGAGAGGCTGTGTGCATCATGTGTGAGCTCACAGGCTTGGAGTTTGCAAACCCTGGTTCCAATCTCCACTCCACCCATTCGTGGCCCTGTAAACATAGCCACATTATTTCGTCTCTCTGTGCCTTAGTTTTCCATCTGTAAAATAGACATAATAATCCATAAGGGTGATTGTGAGGATTTGGGTAATAAGTGCAGTAATAATAATTGTACATACTGAGATTTAAAAAAAAGTGATTTGGACACAAAGAGGCATGTGGCTTATTCAAAGTTGCCTTGGCTGGGACTTGTTCAGCGGGGACCAGGACAAACAAGGTAGCCCTCATATCCAAAGAAGCCTCCTCTGTCTCCTCCCATAGCATCTTTCTCTACTTCCTCTTGGCCCCAGCTTGGAGAAGACACACTCCCTCTTAGGCTCCTTCCATCTTCTGAGGACTGTAGCCAGAAGGATCCTGACACAGAAAGGACCTTCCTCCCTGCCTAGAGCTTGGAAAACCCTAGGCTTTCTCATTGCTGAGGTCCAAAGCCAGAAAGGAGAAAAGTCCACATGCCCAAGCCTGTGCCATGATCCTCTGTAGGGAGCGACAGCAGAAGATCTCAGGGCTTGGAGACCCCAAGTAAAAACCCCAAATGATGTGAGGCCATCAACTTATTCCCCTGAGCCTCAGCACAATTTTAAATAATTCATTTGTTAGCTTTTCAAGACAAAACGCCCATGTTGCTCTCCTTTTGCTCATGAGATATCCAGCCTATGAAACAAACAGTTGATAGAATCCTCAGAGCAGGGTAGAACCTGGAGATGAATCTGAGGGGCTGAAGCTGAGGGGCAGCCTGGGGTCTCAGGGTATGTCTGGTGGACAGTCAGTGCAAATGGGAGGAATATGTATAGATCCAAGAAAGGGTAGGAATTAGAAAGAAAGTAAGCAGATACCTGCATGACTGATACCTCCATTTTCCTTGTACTCATGAGTGCAATCAAAAATTATTAAAAAAAAAAAATCCCACCTAGGAGGTTGGACAGGTATCATCTCCCTTGAACAGGTAGAAAAGAGAGGTCCAATGAGGTGACGAGGCCTCCAGCTCACAAGTGACAGAGCCAGACCCGAATCCGCACCATCCAACCCTCACCCAGGGCTCTTTCCTAACAGTGTGCTCCATGCCAGGCACTCTACTCTTTCCTTTACCACCTCCACGACAACTTTGCCATAGGTACTGTGATTATTCCCATTTTACAGACGATAAAGCTGAGTTTAGCTCTGGAGACTAACTTGCCCAAGGTCACACAGTCAGGAAGGTTGTGGCGGGGATATGGACTCAGTGTGGCCTCTTCAGAGCCTTGGATCTTAAACTCCACACCACATCTCCACTGTCTGCAAGGTGAGATCCATATGTCCTTCCATGGTCCTGCATGACCTGGGCCTTTTCAATGCCCTATTCTCTACCCCAACATCTAGGTTACTATTACTGATTTTGTTCACCTCCCTCTATCCTTCAGGCCTTGGCTTAAAAGCTACTTCCTCCAGGAAGCCCTCTCTGACCACTTCCCAGCCAGGAAGGCCACCTTCTTCTGGGCTCTCATAGCACCCATATTTCCTCTGCCATAGCCATGCCTGGCCTGTGCTGAAACTGCTGATTTTAAGGTCTCCATGATAGACTGTGAGGTCTCAAGGGCAGGGGTCACGACCACTTGCTCCCTGCCCTCAGCATTTGGCTGAATGGCGGTGGGGAAATATGTCCCAAGAACATCCTCCACCTGTTCCCTGCAGGCCCCCTTCATAATGGGGTGCCAGGCAAGACACAGTCCCTGGGGCCGGAGGCAGCCCTTTTCTGTGTCCCAGCACCCATCCCACCCGACTCCTGCCTCTCTTTCCCCCCTCTTGCCCAGATTTCAAGATGCCCTTCCCAGTTGCTTCTCCCAATGTCTCTTTGGCCACCCGAGCTCTGAGGCACCCTCTCCTCCATCCCACGATGTCCAAAGACTTTTCTAAGGAACACCAGTCCCGCATAAGGTATTTCCTTGGCCCAAAGTCTTGGGAAAACCCTGCCTAATAACACATTTCTTTGATTTCCACATATTAATACTTTGGAAATCAGCACATGTCTTACATTTGATATATATCATATATGAAAGTGTTTATTTCCTAGGAAAGTAGTTATTGCATAAATGGTTCATCTTAGAATTGATGGCACCTTGTGATCAAGGAAATGCAGCATGGAGAGCCTGGTGCAGATTGGGAGAGGAAGAGTCTCAAGAAGTCCTGTGGTAAAGCAATAACATTGGCACTGCTGAGCCCACTGCTTCACAAATGAAAGCTGAGCCCTGAATATGTTTTGGAAGATGTATTAACACTTCACGGGGAACTACGTCCTATAAAATGCACTTTGAAAGCACTCCCTTTCAGTGATACTTATAACTGATGGAATCTATTTCACGATCCCCCTTGTGTTATTTCTGTCATTATCATCTATTTACTAATCTTGCCATCTCACCTAGACCTCGTGCTTCCTGAGGGCAGGGCGTACATCACTGAGCTTGCTGACAGGCTGCATGCCGACTCCCCCCAGGTGCCGTATGCCTGCTCGGGAACAGGGGATTGGGGATATAAATGACACGGCTGCTCGGAACACTCATCCTCAGCTGGGGAGGGTGCGTGACTTCCTGCCGTGGCACCTGACTCAGGGCGGTAGCCCTTCAAAGGGGTGGGTTCTGTTGATCACACTTTGTTCAGCTGTGTGACTTAAGGCAAGTTGCTTAATCATTCTGAGTTCCCATTTCCCCATCTGTAAATGGGGAGAATTATAGTTTCTAGCTTCTGAGGTTGCTTAAGGGAGGTAATATGAGTAGAGCACTTAGAACAACTCCTGAGATAAGAACTGAAGGCTAGCTGTTGTTGTCCTTTTGTCCTTACTTGTTATCATGAAATCCCCCAGGAGTCCATGGTGGGCAGGATTCACTAGAGGAGGAAACTGGGTGATGGAAGGAGATTATTTTTATTGGCTGGAGCAGAACTGCTTACAGAAGAGTCATGGGCCTGTGGGGGCCTCCACGAGAGAGGCCAGGCCCATCAGAGGGGATGTACTTCTTGGGCTCTGAGGTGTGAGGGCATTCCTTACTCCTCAGAGAATCTCCTGGCCTCTGCCAGACCCTCGTCTGTAATCTGCTTTTGTCAAGTGCCGAGTGAGTGAGCTCCCTGTGATGTCACTCCATAGGAGCGAGGGTGTGAGCAGAATTGTCCTGCATCCTAAACTTGGAGGGTAGAGAACACCCTGTCAGAACTACATGTATCCCTAGCTGCTCCCCCAGCCTCTGCAATGTGTGTCAGACAAGGAGGAAGTGGTCACAATCCAAGAGTCTTGTTTTATTTTTGGTAGTTCTTATTGGGGCACAGGGAATGGTATTTTAAATGTTCTCTGGCTTATTGAAGAATGTTTTCTTGGCTGTTGCCACAGCCCTTGTCAAAAGTCTCAGTTGAAAAGAAAAATAAGCACAGAAAAAGAGAAGCAGAGCAAAGATTCATTCAGCCTGTGGGTCTCCGCGTGAGTGTTTTACATAAAAGGGAAGGTGATAGGGCAGAGTTCTGGAAATGTTTTATTCCCAGAGCACCTGGGCTCTGGAAGGCCGGGAGCCTCTCCTCACTAACAGCACCAACTCCCCTGGGTGCACAGGAGCAAGACCTGAACCTGTTTCTCCAGGTGAGGGGCCGCAGGCCTGGGGGGCAGGAGGGATGGCTGGTGTGGCAGACAGGTTGTAGAGAGTGAGATACCCTCACAGCTGAAGAGCTGGGGGAGCACAGTAGGGAGACTCTGTTCTAGGCACCCAACAAGGACAACTCGGCTCATCCTCAGACTGAGCACGGCTGGTGAGTAACGTACCCAAAGTCACAAGGGCAGTGAGAGGCGGGTCTGGGACAGAAACCCTGGTCTGTCTGATGCTCAACACTGTGCCTCTCCTTGTCTGCCATGTCATCTCCTGAAACTGAAATCTCAAACTTGACAGCGTCCTTCCATAACCCCCATTGTCTGAGAGTGGGTTCCTAACCTACACAAATCCATACAGAGACTTGCCTAGGACCTGCCTTCAGGAGCTTCAGATCCCAAAGACTTGCTCTCGGGGCTTAGTCCTGAGGCCTCAACACATTCATGAACTCTCCTGACCAGTTGCTCTTAGCAAACCAACAAGACCGAGCTACTTTTCCATCCCCAGCTATGCTCTCAGCTCCGGTGACTCAGGCACAGAAGAGCCCCCATGAGTCAGCTCAGCAGAGGCAGGGTTGTAGTGGAGTTTTGCACACAGACTCCAGAGCCAGTCTGGGTTCAGATCCCACTTCTGCCACCAGAGCCACCATGGTGGTTTGTACCCTATGCAAGGGCTTCGGTCCAAGATGGCAAGGGGGGCTGGCACCCAGTGCTCCTATCACCAAGCTGTGGCCACTGGGCCACCACCCAGAGAACAGGGTGTCTTACACGAGTTCCAGAAGGGAGCCATGTGTGCTAACCACGGCTGTCTGCTGTTTAGAGCTAGGTTATTTGGGTGAGCTGCATACCTTCGTTGTGCCTCAGCATGTTCACCTGAAAATGGAAAAAATAATGTATTTCTCAAATGTGTGAGGGTTTGCGGGATGAACACCCAGAAAGCATTTACAGCAGAGCCTAAAGCATAGTAAGTGCTCAAGGCATGTAGTTAAGTATCTGAAAGATTAGCCAGAGTATCTGACCAGCATTTTATTTGAAGATTTTATTTATTTATTTATTTATTTATTTATTTATTTATTTATTTATTTATTT